>NW_017306712.1:1037980-1056924 GCF_000935625.1 Nanorana parkeri
TTTTTTCAGCATACCATTTTTTTACATTCAGCCTTTCCTTATTCACTTTCTATCATTACTGTCTATACGGTGGCCACATTTCTATGTAGGGTCCCCTGGAGCCACCCTTACTCATATGCTCCAGCCAGGATTGCATCTGGATACGCCGGGGGCAACAAAGCCCTACATTCAAAGCCCTACATTCAAAGTAATGCTCCCCTGCACCTCCTGCCAAGACAGCACTGTGGATGTGATGATATGAAGTTATGTCCTAAATAAAAAAACTTGAACTGTATTAAAATGATCTTAGTGTCAAGAGGGAGGTGCCGCACAAGGAGTCAGTCAGGCTATGCTTCAGCACATATCTGCTGACAGTGAACATTCTGGCAGGAGAAGAAAGCAAAGTGATAGCTGATAACTGTGCTGCTGTTCCTTCATTGCCCAATCAGTGACTTAAAGCACATTATTGACTAAATGGTGATGGTTTTGAGTAAACTCATGTAAGTCAAAACCGTTGGCGAGTCTGGACAATTCATTCCCAGTGGAATTAACTGTAAAGGGTCTGAGGATGAGCCTGAATCACTTGGTGAACTAGTAAAATGGTCAAAGTATAATGGGTAAATATGTGGATTCAATTAACTTTTCATATTACAGAAATCCATGTAATGTAAAACAATACAAACCTTTAAAAAATCCTCTATTTTTTTTATTGAATTCAAAGGCACGGAAGCAATGCATACTAATGACACCAAGTACTCTAAATAATAACAGAATATTTATTGGCATTCAGTCAGAAATTTGTCTGAAATTATATCTCACAAATGCACACAGAATTACTACACATGGTAGTGAATTGTCATGCCCTGCAATGCAAGCTCATCAGAAGGTGTGTTGGGATGTCATTCAGAATGCATGGTACCAAATTGCATAAATGCATTTAACATGCATTGCCGCACATTGCAGTAAAGGGTATGGTAATGCGACTCCATAGTGTGGAAAGACCCTGAGGAATCACCCATTATAAGTTTATTTTTAATGATTTGATTTGCACTTTTAAGTTTGTAAACTTAAACTGATACTAACATTTCAAGAAGCCAACTAATGTATGCGTCTAGTACAAATGCAGTGTTGTACCTTTTGGCAATCATTCAATATGTTTTTGAAAGTAAACACCATGACATAACTTGTTCTAGTAATATTAGCAAAGCCTTTATTTTGCCAACAGTTTGCTATTCTATTTAGAGAATAAGTTACTGAAGTATAAGGATTAGATGCTATATTAGGGATGTATGCTTATGCATCTGTAAGAAAGCATTAAGTCAATTTCTTTCTTGCCCATTAATCATATTAAGTTGTAATGCCATGTAAAGAAATGTCTGCATTTCTTTACATGACATCTCAATGTGTAAAGTCGTGGGTATAAACAATGTCAAAATCATTATTTTTTGTATAATTTTTTTTACAGGCAGCAAGGAATTGCTGGCCATATCTAGGGATATTGGGAGCTCCTGAGGCAAAATGACTGGATGACAGGAGCAAAGTGGCAACCCAAGGCATAGCAGGAACAAAAACCTAGGTAAAATGCAAACACACTAGAGCAGGTGCATGTCAGCTCAGAAAGACAGAAGTACTATGTTGCCATCTGATGATAAATGGCTCTCTCCATAATGCAAGGACCACAAGTGCCAAGTAATAATTGGAGCAATTTAGGGTCTGTAAAAATATTTGTGGCAGCCCATCTCCCATTATGCAACAAATAGGAAAGCCTACTTGGGCAACTGTGGACAGGCAGAGAAAAACAGGGCCAGTGCCCAGCAGACAACAGGAAGAGGCAATCATAATAGGACAGGGACAGACATAATAGTCAATACAGACAGGCAACATGATAAGAATTCTAAGCTGCTATGTATAAACATGATATACAGGGCTGAAAGGCCTAGCCCAAATGCAGGGACAGACAGAGGCTACAGTGTGAGAATCAGTACAGATTAAAGCTGGCCATACATGACCTGTTGGCACCACCTGGCTCCACAAAAGTTCTTTAAATCATTGAAGGAGTTGGGTGGAATCAGATGCAGTCACTTTATGAGTATTCAGACAGCTGCAGTTTCTGGATAATAGTCAGGGATGATTCCTCCATCCACACTGTTTAGCATGGTTGGGACTAATAACTGATTTATCTTGTTCAGGCAACAGGTCTCAATGAGAGATATCCTAAATGCAAATGGCTATCTTAAGGCTAGGGCTACACTGTCAATTAAAGAGGAACTTTACCCATATCTTCAAAATAACAACAAACCCACCTTTAGAAATGTTTTGTAATGACAATCTACAAACACATACTTCTAGATATTTGCCGGCTTTTTATTTTTTGCACACCTTTTTTTCTTTTCCCCCCATTCTTCTCAAGGTGACTATTTTCACTAAGGACACACGAATGCATCTCCTTTTACTTTCTGGAACTCATATCTGTGTCTTTGTCACTTGCTCCCGTCCTAAGATCTGAAGATTCTCGAGCAAATGTGAAGGATCATGGGGTGGGGGCGTGCACAGTAGAGATCTTCAGATCTTCAGAGGAAAGATTCTCGAGCAAATGTGAAGGATCATGGGGTGGGGGCGTGCACAGTAGAGATCTTCAGAGGATAGACACAGTGTAAGTCAATGCACTCAGCCGAGAGCGTACACGTGGTCAGACACCACGGGACACAGAAGACACAGCACTAGTGCTGGAAGAACTCCTGAAAACTACTGGAAAGAAGAAGATGAAGGTAAGTCCTTAAAGGAGTACTATGAAATGAGTGAAAATCACTCATCCTCATAGTTCAAACCGCCGTCGTGTCATAATGAAACTGTAACACGTCAGCTCAATAGACCGGGAAGTGAGCGAACACATACCGTCGCTCGCTCACTTCTTGATCATGTCCCTGCAGAGAGCAGTGACTGTCAGTCCCGGCTGTAACAGGTGCACTCGATCACTCACCTGTTCCTCGTTCCAGGACTCCTCCCCCACTCCCTAGTTAAGGCTGAATGTTACACTTGCCTGACGTTCGAGCAAGTGTGAAGACGCCAGGCAAGTTCCTGTATCCCAGCACCGAACCTCTTCCTCTTATTGGGCCGGACAGAGCCCCTCCAAAACCACCAGCACATCCTGCTTTGACTTCCCTGCAATTCGGTCTCCACTACCTCCTTCATCCCCAGCTTCAGCAAGGACTATTACAATCTGGACTGCAGTTACTCTAAAGATCCACCGGAGGGCACCAACATTCTCCTTATCATTCCTATCAACTAAAATAGCAGTAAGCATACCACAGACTGTGATTTCCAAATGCTTGCATATTGATAGAACTGTGCATAGGGATAACTTGATTGCTCCCATTGATTGTTGACATCCTTCACCCCACTAATCTAAAAGGACTGCTCCCTACAATAAAACCTCATCTATTTTTCATGCTAAGTAATTGTTGCCTAACTCATTACCATAAGACTGTAAATTCACTGTGGTGTAGGATTGCACCCCCTCCTCATACTTCTGCAGCTGTGATCCTCCACCTAAAATAAGACCTGTGGGGTCTGGTTGTTACACCGGCTCCCTGCAGGGATTTCCCCGCTCCAATCCTCCAGCGCTGACTGGAGGAACAGATGGGGGAGGGGGCGGGTACAGCTGGCTCTGCCTCTAGATAGGCAGAGCCATCTGTCACTCACACAGCTGGGTGGGTCTCGACAGTAATGTTGGGATCTGTCCCGGCTGTGGCGGTCTCAGTATACCGCAAGCTGTAGCTTGTGATATACTGAGCTTTAAGTCACGGGAGGACGCTAGTTTATGTCCTCCCATGACCATTGAGAACTATGGGGAAAAACACTTACCTCATAGTTCTCTTTTAAAGCAGCCATAGGGGGGGGGGATTGTGACTTTAATGTCACTTTAAAGTTTTATAGTACAAACATGATAACATCGCAGCAGCATGCATGCATGTCAACAGTATGCTTTGTGCCTCATTTCACTCAACCTGTAGGAATTCTGGTACACTGCTGTTTATAATTAAACATGTTTAACATTAAAATATTACCTTACATTTTATGTGGTATATAATTAATGTATTGTAATCTAAATTGATATTACTGCTGAATTCCACAAATTAGCTTTAAAATTAGTGGCTAAAAAAATATGACTTAGCTTTTTACCTATGATACTTTCTTTTTTAACTGGCATGAGCAGTATATGTAAAATACTTAGAGACCCTTTTACCACATGTCTATATTTTATTAGTGTATATGAAAATGCAATCATAACACACAGTATTAGCATTACTAGCAAATCAAACTGTTGCTATGTTGCAGGTTACAGGCTCTGCAATAATCTTCACATGGATGTGTTAGATGCTTGCATCTCCCTGCTGCCCACTGTTTTTCCCCATCCCCCAGCTACTATGTCTAGTACTACTAGCAGTCTGTTCTGTGTGCTTCAGAAATATGACACAGATTACAGCAGAGTCTGAAATTCTGAAATATAGCAACAGCTTGATCAGTGCTAATACTGAGTAATATGTTTGCCTTGTTCTACAGTATATAGTAATAATATATAGATGTTACATGTGTGGACAGGGTTCCATTAAGCTTCTATAAAAGACTTGGCTCAGCTGATATCTTTCAACAAGAATTAAGACACACATGGCCAAATTTCTGCATAGCCCTGGCCTAGGGGGCAGGGCTGCCAGGGGTGGCCCACTTGGAAACACACATCATATTTCTGTTAATAGAACATTCCAACATATAATAAAATGTTCCAGCCATCTGGTTGATATCAATACTTATTGTTAACTCTCAGCCTCTCATTCAGTCCCAATAATTCCCGACCAACGAAACAACTTTGTGACTATGTGGGGGTGATTTACTAACCTAAACACACGCACGCACTAGGTGCGTGTGATTTTCACACATCAAAACGTATTTATCAACCAAAACGTCTCTAAAAGCATATTTCCACTAATGCCATATATGGAAAAATCATGCACATGATGCATATATAATGCTGCTTCACAGTTTAGACAAAAATGGTTAGCTCGTGCATTTACATTCCTGCATTCATCAACGCAAGCAACACAACATAGAGCTAATTTACACAACATCACCTTGCAATGCATGCTTGGCTTTGCACAACACACCTGCTGGGTGTGTACACACTACAAAGGTGTTTAGATTCCACCCATAGATCATGCTGGGAGGAAACACACTACATAGGTGTATACATGTTCGTGGTGTGTTTATAAGGTTAGTAAATCAACCCCTTAGAGTCAACCAGAGGCACACACAACACAGTCCCAGACCTACACAATCAAGAAACCATGTGGTTCAGCCACTCGCTAAGTATCAAATTAAAAGAGGAACTCAAGGATTTGAAAATACTGATCGAGAAGATGTGGTTGGGCGACCACCAGATTTTTTCACATAATGGCTTCTTACATATATCTGAGTGTCCAGCAAGGACTCTACTGCAATGCAATCTCTGCTGGACTCTCTGAGATATAGTAGAAGCCAGAAGGAGACTCAGTTAACTGTTACCTAACCAATGTATATTGGGTGAAGTTCAGCCCACAGAAGAAGACATTTTTGACTCACAATTTAATTGCATGTGATTATCACAAAGGTCAGACAAAGGTTAGATGTAGGGACATTCAGATACCAAGCACCATACTTGATACATGTTTAAGTACTGATACTTTTCCAGCTCCAAGACTAGACTAGAGAAAAACTCAAAAGTTAGGAGGCAGCTGCAGGGAGCCTGGGATTTGTGCATCCATGGTTTAATGATTAATTTGTTTTATATATACAGTATATTTTAGGAATGCACCAATACCATTTTTCCAGCACAAGTACAAGTATTGATACTTGTCCTAGTACTCACAGATACCAATTACTGATTCATTTTTTTTTAGTGTCATGTGACAGTTTTTCTAAAACAATACAGACTAATGATTTTCAGGACAGTGGTGGAGTGCCAGGGCTCAGTTGTAGATGCAACCCTGGTAGTTCTCGTGAAAATGCAAAGTGTAGGCACTGGTATCTTAACTGTTATCTGAGCATCCCTAGTTAGATGGTTCTGGGCATTTAGCAATGCTAGAGAAGTATGATGTTTTAACCTAATTATCACAGTCTTCAGCTTGTAAGAACTTGTCTGCAGAGAAATGTGTACAGAAAGCATTCACAACAAATATAAAAGTAATCAGTAAACTTTGAACAACTTTCTTGAAGCAAGATTTTATCATGCTTCAGTAGCCTTCAGCAAACTTTAACACTCCTAGACTAAGACCAAAGGGTGTTTTAGAAGGTTTCATAAAAAACTGTTTGATGCATGTAAAAAGTTATGTAAATCCTTGTTGTACACATTGCTCTTTAGACTAGCTTTAACAACCTGCAAACACGGCCTAATATTTCAATTAAGCTGTGTCTTGTACCATTTGCTGCAGTGGACATTTTGGGGAGAAGTGTATCTTGAGGGCCTATTCACACTACATCCAGATCATCTCCAGACCAGAACAGATTGTTTCCAGACCCAAAATGCATCCTAATGTATTCCTATGCTATTTCTGTTCACACCAGCACAATCCGTTCCAGACTAAATACTGCATGGCTCATTTTGTCTGGTCTGCAATGCATGGAAAAGCATCAAAAATGCATACACACACATGCAAATGCACTGGAATGCACTGGAAAGCCCATTTTAAGCTAAAAAAAGCAAAAAAAAACCACAGTTCTGAAACACAGCAAAATAGCGGCAATATTGTGGTAAAATCACAGCAAAACACAATGCACTGCGTTCCAGATCTGGTCCGGAAAATGGTGTGAACCTGCCCTGAAAAAATGCCCATAGGGTAGTGAGCAGGAAAAAAGTGGACTACTTCTACCAAGAACTCATAAGGACAAACAAGGAAAACAACACATGCTGCCTGCAAAAACTTTGCTTTGACAAATGATTGGTGTTATTACTGTTGGCAGATATTCATGGCTATGTCATAATGGAAGTACATGTCTGACAACAGTCTAGAAAGCACTTATTAAAGAAATGTATTTCTCCTAAATGCATTAGATTATTCAAATTTATGTAGATTTGCTATAATTCCATTTTCATCCATTCCAGCTCAGTGTAATTCCAAATGACATAGAAAGCTTTAACTTATCACAGTAGAAGAATGTCATATTCTTGTAGATAGAAGCAGCTTTTAAAGTTGTGTTTGCCATGTCTGAAAGCACACTCCATGAAACCTGGATGGGACTGGGGTGGTGCCAATGTTATTATGTTATTCACTAAAGTATTTACATGAACATTATAGATATTTGTATCATAATGGTGTTCTCTGGAACTGGGTTTAGCATCTTTTGTGAGAAATTCTGAATACTGTATTTTCGCTTTTCTAGTTAGACTATATAGCAGTAAAGGCCATAGAGATGGAACAGCATTGTAAAACTAATTTACATAGTTACATAGTATTTGAGGTTGAATAAAGACATTAGTCCATCAAGTCCAACCTATTAGGATCTCATTCTAGGAGTACCCGTACCCCTGTATATTACGGTCCCTTAAGAAATCGTCCAAAAGTTTCTTGAACAATTCCACATTATTTGCTGAAATCACCGCCTGTGGCAGTGAGTTCCAGACCCTAACTGATCTTACTGTGAAGAACCCCCTTCGCCCCTTGTGCTGGAATTTTTTTTCCACCAATTTTAGGTGATGGCCTCTAGTTTTTGTAACGGAGTTAATTTTAAACAGTTTATCGCTAATGTTGCTACCACCATTAAACATTTTGTACATGGAAATCATATCCCCCCTTAATCTCCTCACCTCTAATGTGAACATGTTTAAATTTAGTAGCCTTGTCTCGTAGCTCTGGTCCTCCATACCCCTAATTAGTTTGGTTGCCCTTCGCTGGACTTTTTCCAACTCAAGGACATCTTTTCTTAGTACTGGTGACCAGAACTGGACCGCGTACTCCAGATGAGGTCGAACCAATGATCTATAAAGTGGCAAAATTATAGACTTGTCCCTGCAATACATCCCCTTTTTAATACAGGACAAGACCCTGCTAGCTTTGTTTACAGCAGCCTGGCACTGCAAACTACCTTTCAGTTTGTGGTCTACAATGACCCCCAAATCCTTCTCCATTTCTGACTTCCCCAGCGGCATACCCATAATTGTATAACCCATTTGTTTATTTTTAATTCCAAAGTGCATTACTTTGCATTTATCGACATTAAACCTCATCTGCCACATTAATGCCCACTCCCCTATTTTATCCAGGTCCTCCTGTAATGTTATAGTGTCTAAGTCCGTGTCTATTACCCTCCCAATTTTGGTGTCATCCGCAAACACGGAAATATCGCTGTTAATATCAGTGCAATTTCTTTTCAGCTAATAGACTGAATCATTATTATTCACAAAATATACACTAAAGTGACTATATATTTATCCATCTGAAAGTTTTTCATTGTTTTATGGTACAGCCAGAAATTTTAGTTGTATTAAAGCTTAGAACTCCCACTAAATTAAGAATAGATATGGAAACATTTTACTGTCAAAAGAATGTTTGCATAAAAATAGACTTATAGTCTTAAATTGAACATTGATTTAGCCATTTTGTTTTCTGTGGAATACATTATCATTTAGTTAGCTATATGAGGGCAGAGGGAGCACCCTGCTGTGACATTTTAACAGTGTGGCTGTCAGGGTTTTTTACCCTTGCTTGTGCAGTTGCTAGAAGCATGGCTTGTGCAGCATTTCTGACACCGTTGTTCCTCTTCTGCGCCCTCCTATTATCAAACCCATTAACATCATTTTTTTTTGCATATAAATTTTTATTGAAGTTAAAATACAAGAAAGTGACAAGGTAAATCAAGGCATATTCACAGTACTCAAATGTACATACAGTGTTATCGTTGCATTTATGAATGGTAACCTGTAGTTACCCATTAACATCATTATTCTGCAAGTACTGACAAAACCTCACCATCTACCAAGTGCCCTGCAGTTGTTCCTGTTATCTGTGTATGACCATGGCTCTGGTTGACAGATCTCCTCGTCCCTGACTCTGGCTGACCGATCTCCTGGTTCCTGTCTCTGGCTATTGTTTCTGTTCATTCTGCTCTCAGTGTTCTCTGACCTGGTTCAGCTGATTACCTGCTTTGGTATCTGACCTCTGGCTTGGCACTGATGACGTTGTGGATTTTCTCCATTGTTTTTTGCCATTTATGTTTATTGTAGTTTTTTAAAGCTGCACTTTACAGTTCTGTCTAGTTTCTTGGTTCCCTAACAATGGCTAACGTCTGTGGTGCTTCATATTCTTACCAAAGCCACTAAACCCATGCTAAGGCTGAAAACAGGCATATGGGGTGGCTATCCTTTTAACATTCCTTGTAATCTAAAACATGCAGTCATCTGAATCAATCCTTGTAATTTAAAACAAATGTACCAGGCAAATACTGTTGCAGTGAATGTTTGAAAAATGTCACATTTACTGCTTTATAATTATACCCCAATGCCTAAAATATACAATTTATTCATGAACAGTAAACATAATTTGGTACTAGATTTTAGGAGAAAGCAAGCTGTGAAATAACTGGGCTGTTTGGGTCAAGTACAATGCTTACATTCTTGGATGCTATATAGGCCTATGGTGGCTATTGTAATATACTGTATACTATATCGACCCAAGTGCAGCCCCTGACGTGTAAAAAGGCTACACAATACCTTAGTTTTACATCATGATTCACCCAGGAAAAAAATGGTCTGTATAAAAGGTTGTAAAAAAGACAGATGCATAGCTAATAAGTGTAAGGCCTGCATGACTTGGGGATCAGTTATCGGCCGCTTGCCGTTCCTGTACAGCAGGGGCTGGAGCGTGAGAGGGAGAAGCAGCACAAGGGGCCAATCGGTTCATGTGCTGACCAGTAGCAAGCTGATAAGAGGAGAGTGTGAACAGTGACACAGATGAGCTCCTCCCTGTGCAGCTCCTCCTTTCACTGTCCAATCATATAGTGGGGGCTTGTCCGGGATAACCTGGGCTCATGGGGGGGGGGGGGGGGTTAAAAAAGTGAGAATCAGTAGACCTTACCTGATTAGAGGTTGAGGGTCAGGTGTCAGAGGGGGAGGTGGGAAGTAGCATGGGAAGGGCTGATGGAACTCCTTTCTGGAAGATTGACAGAGGAAATAGGTTGTCTCGGCCCACCCTCCCCTATTTTTTAGGGTTGACGTTGGTTGGATGGGAAATTGGGAAGCATTAACACTGGAACTGTCCATGAGCTGGTGGGGGTGCAGCTGGGGACATGGGGGTGGTTTTAGTAGAGGCCTTATTCTGGCTGATGGGCACGCAAAGACCCCCTTCTCGTATCCAAATGTTTTTCAGAATATTTACTTGCATGTTACCTTAGTTATTTTGTTTGGCAACTGTTATTTTTTTATATTGTTAAAAAAAAGGACTGCTGTGGCCATTTAAATCCATGTCGCACGTAATGGTCATCACGTATTTTACAAATACATCAGTCATATAACATTAAGATGAGTTCAGGTTAGGGTAACATGGACAGATATTAGCACAATAGCAGGTTTGCAAATTATTACATTGCACTCACTTATGTTTGATGTTTAAGCAATAAATGCAAATGTCACCCAGAACATCTAATATACTTATTAATGGGGAGTGTTTTTTTTCTGATGTAATAAATTAATTAAATTTTACTAATTTATTAATTTTTTCCCTCATGGGAGGGGGAAAACTGGCTTAGGGGAGTGGATCATCTCTGCTCTAGCAACTGGAGGAACAGGTGGTGCTATGATGCCACATGTGACATCACATCACTTCCTCTGTAAACACATTGGTTCCAGCACTGAAACTTATTGGAAACCATTGAGTTCAGCTGCAGTTTTATAATGGTGGTGGGACTAACAGCGGTTTTAACTCTCTGTGCACTCTCAGCACCATTTTAAATTGGCACCAAGGACTCAAGTGGTTAATAAATATTTAACACAAAGCACATTTTTACATACACAATCATTAATTCTATTCACACAAATTGTAAATAAACTCACTTTACTTCTATAACGCTCTCTCTCCATTAGCAGGGCAGTACAGAAAGCATCCGTATAATTTTTTACTTCAATTGTCAGTGAAAGCCCCAAACAGTGATCAGGGCTGTATAAGAAGCAGACTGAGAAAGCTAGTGTTTTTTGGTAAGCAAAATCCTCTGGTACAGGGACACAGGTGGCACATCAGGAGCTGCTGTAAGCTACTTGGACAGGCTCAGCATGCACTAAAATGCAGCTGGAACGGAGATACATCCAGCACATTGGGAGCCTTGACTTTTTATCTTTTTGCCAGGGGGTGGGCCAAGCCCAGCACTCAGCATGCTGCACACAGAGCACCAGTGGGACATATGTGTGTTAGGGACAAAGGCTTTAGACGCTTGCAAGGGGTATGCACCTTTGAGAGAACATGGAGGATCTGTAGTGTCATGGGAAGGCTCATTATGAATAATATCCAGTTTAACAGATAATACCATCATCCTTGGCTTCCGCTCAGGGTTCTTGTTGGTCACTAGTGTCCTACAAAATGTAATGTGCTGCATAGGACCGGTAGAAGATACACAGGCACACTAAGGGGTGCATTTATAAACTATTTGCAGATACTATTTGCTGATTTTACATTCAACCTGAAAGGAAAATGTGCTAACAACATTTGATTTTGCCTCCATTTGCACAGAATTCATGTACATGCAATTTTGCAGGCTGAATGGCTCTGTGAATTGTTTAAATACACCCCCTAGTGAAAACTACCCTTATCCTTTTAACAAGGAAGATCTGCCATAGAATCATGTTCCATGCAAATGAACAGTGCTCATTTTTAATTTTTACTATTTAGACATTTTGCAGCATATAACTAAACAATTACATATATTATTTGTAAAAAGAAAAAAAAAGTACCCATTTGGCTAATTATTTTGATATAAAATGAATATTTCGTAACAAATGTGAGCAATATTACATCATTATATCTTGCAGGATTTTCTTCCTGTGTAACTCATTTTCTACATTATTTTTTGTTTGCACTTTGTAAATAAACAATAATGTAGAAAATAAGTTACACAGGACTTTTACTTTAAAACAAATATTCACGTAGACCTTTGCAAGACCTTTGCAAGACATCGTTATAGTCTCCAAATAAACAAAAAGAATACATTGCTCGTTATTATAATACATATTGTACGTGAACATTCAAGTGATTTATTTATAAGAATCTTCCAGGAAAATAGATTGACATCTGTTGTCTTGGCTTATGACACAAGTTTGAATATCTAAATATCATCGGTTTCCAAGTTGTGCGTTCCCAAGGTTCTTTGCAAAGTATTAATTCTGAATCATGATAGCAAGATTTAATCTCAAGGGAAGTTTATGCCAACTAAATGAAGATTATTTTTAAGTCATGGTCTTGATGTGATAAAGTATTTACATTTTAATTGAAGAAGACATAATAACAGTATCCGCTTTTAAACATGGTGATAGCCCTCCTTATTCCCTGACCGTACCCAGGATGTCAACAGGCAACTACATGTAAAGCAGTCTATTTGCCTTACTTGAATAGGCCAATGTATGTAGGATACAGATTTAACCTCTTCCTAAAAAAAATTATGTAAGTTATGGATGCACATTTCTATTAGCTCTTAGAGTTCAGTGGCAAGATCTCTGCAGCTTGAAAAGCGAGACTATTCTTTTGAAAGTAAGATGAGTAAGACTATGAAGTATGAATGGCCAGAGCCAGGTATTGTGACAGGGAATAACACTGCTGGAGTACCTGGCAAATATGTTAGTGGGTAATGGAATTATTCAGTCTCATCTATGGCTAACTTATCAGCTTTGATCAAACTAACTGTTCTGAGCCCAGGTTCATTTTTTCCCCTCTATTGGTCAGCTCTATTGATCGGGAAGTCAGAGAACACATACCACCAATCACTGACTTCCTGATCCTTTCCCTGCAGAGAGCGGTGACTATTAGTCACTGCTCCCCACAGGCATTCCCCCTCCCCTCTCCATTTCTCTAGCACTGATGGGAAGAACAGACAGGGGAGGGGGCGGGCACAGCGGTCTCTGCTTCTAGAGAGGCAAAGCCAGTTGTCAATCAGCCAGTGGGGTGGATCTCGACAGTATTGTTGGTATCTATCCCGGCGCCGATGCGGCTCTGCAGTCTTAGCATATAGCGGCAATAGCCTGCTATATACTGAATTTTGGGTCACCAAAGGACATTATATGTCTTCCTGTGACCCCAAAGAGAACTATTGCCTAAAAGGATTAGGCCATAGTTCTCCTTTAAAGTTTTCCTAGTTCAAAGCTAGGTAGGTAGATATATTGCTGCACTCATAAGATCTTGACATAAAAGCAATAAAGAGCAACTCCAGACAACAAGTGAAATCAATCAATATGATTCTAATGTATTCCAACATATTGCAGCTATGCTAAATTGATGCTATAGTGAACCTTTCTAGCCCTCAAAGTTTGTAAACCTAGTGGTACTTCTAAAGTTTACTTTTCAAATGCATGGATGTTTTTTGCAAAAAAAATATGCAGCCTAAGCACACTAAACAGCACTATTATGAAAATTTTAAATTTTTATCAAAAGTCAACAGCTAAGCCTTCCTTTCCATTTCTGATGTATGCAGAGAACAGTGACACAAGACTGTCATAGGAAGGGCAGATCTGTCTGACAGATAGACTATGGTTTTGTCTTCTGTGCTGTGTGCAAGGCAAAATGGTGGTGGTCAATGGGGAAATAAGTAGGATTCTGGGAACAAAATGGAGTACTGTTTTGGTTCACTGTGAGATGTTTATATGCCAAATAGTTCATATTTGGCAGAAATTGCTGTAAACGTTGTCAACTTTGAAGAGTTGCTTTAATTCAATTTACCTTGCACTTGCAGGGGAAAGAAGCAGATTAATTTGACTTCTGCATTGCCAAGTTGCACATACTCCCCTTACCTTCACTTTCCCACCATTCACTCCCAAAAGAGAAGAAAAATATCTAGCTCTGCTGGTTATGGGGAACATGTGTGTCAGTTAGACATGTGCACTGCCAAAAAATTTGTTTAGTTTCGTTTCGTTTTAAATTCGGATTTGTGTTATTTTGTTTTTCGGGTGTGAAAGTCAATTCGGATTCGGACTTCGGATTTGGACGAAATTCGGTAGCGGTAGTTCGAACGTTCGTTTAGTTTTCGGTTCTTATTCGTTTCTTATTCGTTTTCGTTCGTTCGTTTGCAGCAAAGTGACATTTGAGGGGGAAATTTTTTTTTTCTCCTTCTCTAATGTCACTTTGCTCCAACGAAAGAAACGAATAAGAACCGAAAACGAAACGAACGTTCGAACTACCGCTACAGAATTTCGGAAATGGAAATTCGGATTCGTTTGCATTCATTATGTCTGTAATTCGGAAACATCCAAATGTCTGAATTTCCGAAAATTTGTCTGAATTTCGATTCGGAACGAAACGAATCGCACATGTCTAGTGTCAGTACTGTCAGAGATCAGCGTTGCGACTGATCTTTTAATTGTAGTTCTATGAACATGTGTGGCTTGCTCCTGGTAATCCATGTCTCCCAACTGTTCTGATCTCTGGTATGTTCCCAGTTATACATGTTTGCAGCCTTCTCTAATCTCTGGCTCCTTCGCGGTTATACATTTCTGTCTGTCATTCTGACCTCTGGATTGTTCCTGGAAACCTGTGTATGCTGCTTGTCCTGACCTCTGGCTTGTACTCGGCAGCGGCGTAACAACCGGGGGGGGGCGCTAGCCCCGGGCACAGGACTGAGGGGGGCGCCATCAACGACCCCCGCTAAATGAAGCTCCTGGCCGCAGATGCAGTGGCTCTAAGCTAGGGAACTACAAGTCCCAGCATGCCCTCATTGCCCCTGTACAACAACCAGATATTGCCGTTCCCTGGGTGATATGTGTGTGTGTAGGGGGGTGTACAGGGACAATGATGGCATGCTTGGACTTGTAGTTCCTTAGCTGATATATATATGTGGGGGGTACAGTTCCAGTGGATATTTATATAATATGGGGGCTAAAAAAAAAAAATTCTGCCCCGGGCGCCCATAACTCTGGTTACGCCACTGGTACTCGGTAATCCATGTCTGCTGCCTGTTCTAATCTCTGGCTAGTTCCTGGTTATCTGCTTCTGCCTGTCATTCTGACCAGCTTGTCCTGATTCTACTCCAATACATTATGCCTTCCAGGGTGACCCTAATCCAGTTGCCTGGACCTCCCTCTTCCAGTATGTTCCGATGTGGCTCTTACTTCACAGACCCAGGTACGTGGTCCAACTTGCTCTATGGCATCCTAACTATGTGACTTACTATCATTCCTTCCATGTGATAGCTTTGGTGCCTGCTGACTAGCTTCTCAGGCACCCAGTACTGCTATTTGGAGGTAGGGAAAGAGTCTTCACCCCTGTATCAGTCACAAGAGTTACATGGGTGAAGGTTAAACAGGGTTTCCTGTTTGTGCTCCTGTTGGCCAGCAGAAGACTGAAAGGAAGCCAAGTGGGCAAAGCACAGGTTATTATCAAGCTAACTTTCTAATCATATACATCATCTACTGGACACACTGACCACCCTTTTAATAAGAGGACAACAGTATTGTACTACTTAAAGCCTGTGCTATCTAGCTTCTTTACTTCCTGCATTACAAAATCACTGTCCTTTGCACATATCAGAAAACAGGGAGCATAGTTAGAAAGTGGAGATGAAGGCTTAGTTGTTGACATAAAGGGCCCATTCACACTTAAGCACGCACAGTTTGTAAAAGCGTTATGGCACATGCTAATGTACTTTGTGTTAAGGCAGTCCATTTGGCATCACACCTGTATACGTATTATGGTGAGCTGCAGTGCTTTGGGCTCTACTGTAAAATGCATTGGGGTGCCATTCACAATAAAAAGTACCAAAATTCGCTGCACATAAAACAGGTGCATTGCCATGTGTTGTGGTTACCCATGTTTTAGAATTTGTTGAGACAATGCAAAAGTGTAAATGGGTCCTAAATGTCCAAGGCAGGTGTGCATACAGTTGGCGCATGTGGTAAACCCTATTTTTATATTAGTCTTTCTGTATGTGAGAATCAGCAAAACTAGTGTTCCAGCTTTACAAAGGGGTGTGTTCCAAAATCAGGAGAAAAGGCAGTAGGGTGGATTGGGTCACCTTACCTATGCTCGGATGAAAAACTGGATTATCCAGCAGCTAAGATGTGCTTCCTGCATGTACCTTAAGCCTTAATTTTCAGATTAGTCTGAAAGGTACTGCCTGATTAAATAAATAAATACATAAATAAATAAATAAATAAGATGACTAGCAGTTTTAAAAATGTTAAAAAAACATCAATTGCTGCAATACTTACCTATAATCTAGTGCAATCCCCTGCTGAAACATCTCTCTACCACTAGATGTTCCCAGTCGTCAAGGTTGACCAATGCCCAGCATCATCCAATCCACTTACTTTGAGCCTAGGCTGTCATAGACACACTTGAGGGTGTGTGTCATCATACAGCCATGGCTAAAGGTACTGCTGTACTGGACAGCATTCATGACATATTATTACATGAGCAGCATTCCGTGCAGGAGTAAAGTAAATTCCTGCTGAATCAGCTTTGTCACCATGACCTGGCTCCACTAAAGTCCAGTGTGCAGTACTTTTCTATTTATACTTTGTCATAATCTGCAGTGCTACTGTCATATCACCAGCATTAAGGCTTGTTATGGTTTCTTTATCATCGGACATCACTAGGTTTTAATTTCTAACACTTTGTCTCCTTTAGAGGTATAAATATTTTTTTTTATAAATGCACATTTAACAGTTTTATTCTATATGTCACACTGAGGTGTGTCCGGATTCTAATATTTTAATGACTCTGCTGTTTAAGGGGATGATCACATACATAAGTATATATAATTGACTGTTCCATGCGTGATCTTTTATTCACGATAGAGTTTTTACTAAAGATCCGTTACTTCAGTGATCTAAGACCACCTGCTCTCAGTGCCCTGACAATAAAACAGTTTTTGTGCATTTTTTGGTTCACACAGGTATGAGGGGAGGTATGAAAGGCAACTCCTATGTTTGAACTATATGTAGGATGCTGCTAAAAATATTTTACTCCTACCACAACAATATTTAAAATAGGCAAAACTTTGTGTATAGGACATAGTCTTCACTTGGCATTTCATGTGTGGTAGTTGTACAACTATAACCTTTAGCCATCTTAGTGTTGCAGGGCAAGGAGGAAGAAAATATTAAATATTATACAGCTCTCCCTCCTTATCGGTTTGCGAAAGTAGATTGTCTAATGACATACCATCCATAAGACAAAATACTGTATGTTGATACATCGGGCTGCTAAATGAAACATGCTGGTACTGACTTGTAATGAAGCAAAGTAAAAACCTTATGAAAACCCATTCTCTTTTTGTATCACTCACAGACTAGGTCTTCCATAAAAGACACCTAGGACACACTGCAACCTAACACCTGGACAGAAATCAAGCAAAATACTATTTATTGAAATAACTGTATATTACATAAAATGCTTTTAATATTCTTAACATTTAACATATTTGCATTTTTGCACTATCCATCATCATGATTGTTAGCATCATAAATGTTAGAGTTGCAAAGAACATGGTCACTTTGTCACTGTACTAATTTCCAGTGGGCAAAACAAATTATTCTTTTTTTAATCTGGACAGATATATATCTAACATTTTTAAAACCACCACCCTCACCTTCTCTGTTAGTTTAAAAAATCCTAAAATAAATCTGGGTGATCCAGGATCACTTTTTACTTTCATATCAAAGAGTTTATATGTGTGCTTTGCATTTATCATTGTAGAATTGTCATCAATGTTATTCATTGTCATCGTTATTTTAAACTTATACATGTATTTGGATGTCTCACACATAAGACTGATAAAAAAATACCAAATAGGATGTGCAGGACTTACAAGAGATTACATTTTAATAACTGTAACCACAACAGTTGGAAGCCACAAGAAACACATGAAATCAAAATTTAAATGATTTGATGCTTGAAAATATAAGCTTTGGGTTACAGCCATTGATTTTGACTCAAGAGCTCCTAAACAAGATGGAAAGCTACAGTAATTCCCACACAATTCACATATTATTAATTTTTGCTGCAACATTGTCTGAAATTGGACTTTGCAGCTCATCAGTATACAACCAGAAAATAATAATTGTGAGATTTAAATTTGAAGTCATGTCAAATAATGTTTCATTTGTAGTAATCTCTATCTCTAATCTATTTGCCTTACTGTTTGCATTATTACTTTGCAGTCAACATTCTCGATATATCGGACACCAAATCTCAGTTCTAATCTAAGTAACAGTGCCTACAGGCTGTAGTGGTGGCATTGCAATATTATGGCAGTGATGTTGTCACTATAGATCACAGTGTGGATTAGAAGTGTAAGTGTCTAGTTACATCATGATCTCTTCACCCACAGAGGAGAGCCGTGCATTGCCAGCGAGTAGAAAATGGCTCTCGGCAGGGTGCAAGGACCTGGTGCTCCAGGCAGTGGCGTAACCAGAGTTATGGGCGCCCGAGGCAGAACATTTTTTTCGCCCCCCCCCATATTATATAAACATCCACTAGAACTGTACCCCCCACCCCCACACATATTTATCAGCTAAGGAACTACAAGTCCAAGCATGCCATCATTGTCCCTGTACACCCCCCCACACACACACATATCTCCCAGGGAATGGCAATATCTGGTTGTTGTACAGGGGCAATGAGGGCATGCTGGGACTTGTAGTTCCCTAGCTGATATGTTATGAAGCTGTATTCCACCTGAAAGTACTACAATTACATTATAGAACTAAGAATAGAACATAAAATAAAACTTTTTTTTTTTCTAAT
>NW_017306712.1:1058031-1205755 GCF_000935625.1 Nanorana parkeri
TGTAGAGGGCCGCCCGCAGTGGCCTCGGAAGAGCGAGCGGCCGCCCGATGACAGCCAGGTGATCGTGTCAGGGAGAGGGAGCCATGGCTTCGTTTAGCGGGGGTCGTGACGGCGCCCCCCCTCAGTCCTGCGCCCGGGGCAAGTGACCCCCCTGCACCCCCGGTTGTTACGCCACTGGCTCCAGGACTTTCTCAGTCAGCACACTGAAAGGTACGGATGGACTTATATGGAAGGGCAGCTCCCTGTTTTTGACTCATAGAACTGGACAATTGGAGACATACAGACAGGGACAGACAAAGTGTCATTACACAGAAGATGGACAGGAAACAATGTTGTAACTAGGAGAAAAAGGATACATGTACAACAAGAAAGGATCAGCAGCCAAATCCAATACAAACAGGTGAACTGGAACAAGTGCTGTAGGCATTACAGGTCAGATCAGGATATACAAGATGGAAAGGGGAAAACACAACAAGCTTATGTCACTGGGGTTTATAGTTTGAACTACGTTGTACATCTTTATGCCAGTACCTTGACCTATACTTTAAAGGAGAACTATGAGGTGAGTGATTTTTACTGAACCACATAGTTGGAGCGGATGTGTGACAGTGAAACTGTCGCACGCCGGGTCAATACATCGGGAAGTGAGCGAACACATACTGTAGCTTGCTCACTTCTTGATCATCTCCCTGCAGAGAGCCATGACTGTCACTCACGGCTCCCTGCAGGGATTTCCCCCCCCCTCCCAGCTCCGATCCTCCAGCGCTGACTGGAGGAACGGACAGGGGAGGGGCAGGTACAGCTGGCTCTGCCTCTAGATAGGCAGAGCCAGCTGTCACTCACGCAGATGGGTGGATCTCGACAGTAATGTCGGGATCCGTCCCGGCTGCGGCAGTCTCAGTATACCGCAAGCTGTAGCTTGTGATATACTGAGCTTTGGGTCACGGGAGGATGCTGGTATATGTCCTCTTGTGAACTATGGGGGAAAACGCCTTAAAATATTGCATGTACCAGATATAAGCAAGTCAGCAGGGTTTCTTGGCTTAGTAACTAGGATGTGTTCCCTTCAAACATCCATTCATGATCCATTTCACTTGGATGTTATTGGGTATTCATGGTAAACAGAGCTTCACATTTTTTACTAAACAATGTGAGCATATATTTAGCAAAGTAAACAGCCTCTACTCCTTTAGAAAATGAATACAAAAGTGTTTTAAAAGGCATCAGTATTGTTTTTCTCTATATTTTTTCTCCATTAGCAATCTGGGTAAATAACACATACATTACATTACATTTTTTTTACTGTAATTTAAAAGTTATGAAAAAAAGTCTAATGAAGCAGAAATGTTTTTTCATGGGCAATGATAAAATCGCTCTATCACTGCAGCACAAATCTTAAATACCACTTTATAATTCTGAATGGTCAGACCATGAACAGCAAATGTTTGAATGCCCTTTTGGTTTTTCACTGTCTGTGAAATCTTCAGGTAAACAAAAGCAAGTGTATGATAAATCTATAATCATTGGACAGTTCCACCTTAGGGGGAAAATAATGTCCTATTAAGTGCAGTCTCTAGCTAGAGACTCACCGTCAGCCTTGCCTGATCTATAGAATACTAGTTGTGATTTCACTGATATAAGCACTGTCATTGATTGAACATTAAGGTGATTTAAAAGTACAGTCAATACTGGCTTCACATGTATCAGCTTTTGACTTGTAGCCTCTATTCTATATGTTTTCCCCTTTATAAAGTGCCCATACAATAAGAAAGACAACATTAAGCAAAGAATACCCTTTTACACTTTTTTCAGCTTTACAGCCCTTTTTACTGGTAAACAAATATGTATTCAGATTATATACATATATGAGACCCGTTTCAACTGCCAAAGAATTTGTATTTTTGTCCATCCTGTTCAGAGATTTGCCCAGTTCTGCCAAAGTGCACATCCCTTTACTTAATTTTTCTCTGCTGCATTTAGTAACGTTAACGGGCTTCTTCCCCACACTCAGCTTGTGACTATATAGCAACCAGACCATGCCTGCCTGCCTCATTCATCTTTTTGTAGATCCCCAGAACGCAGTTTATTTTAAATGAAGGTTTGGGGAAATGCTGGCTGACATAATTTGCTAAATATGGCAATAGTCATATATGTAACATACTACATACACATTCTAACATGTCCAATTTTTTTGAATATTTTGGTGCAGTGGGAGCATATTCATTTGAATGGGCTGCCCCAATACAATGTAAATCAACATGCATACGTTAATGCAAAACACCAGGATTCCAAAGTGTGAACAGGCCCTAACAGTTAGCCGTATGTCACTCACGCAGATGGGTGGATCTCGACAGTAATGTCGGGATCCGTCCCGGCTGCGGCAGTCTCAGTATACCGCAAGCTGTAGCTTGTGATATACTGAGCTTTGGGTCACGGGAGGATGCTGGTATATGTCCTCTTGTGAACTATGGGGGAAAACGCCTTAAAATATTGCATGTACCAGATATAAGCAAGTCAGCAGGGTTTCTTGGCTTAGTAACTAGGATGTGTTCCCTTCAAACATCCATTCATGATCCATTTCACTTGGATGTTATTGGGTATTCATGGTAAACAGAGCTTCACATTTTTTACTAAACAATGTGAGCATATATTTAGCAAAGTAAACAGCCTCTACTCCTTTAGAAAATGAATACAAAAGTGTTTTAAAAGGCATCAGTATTGTTTTTCTCTATATTTTTTCTCCATTAGCAATCTGGGTAAATAACACATACATTACATTACATTTTTTTTACTGTAATTTAAAAGTTATGAAAAAAAGTCTAATGAAGCAGAAATGTTTTTTCATGGGCAATGATAAAATCGCTCTATCACTGCAGCACAAATCTTAAATACCACTTTATAATTCTGAATGGTCAGACCATGAACAGCAAATGTTTGAATGCCCTTTTGGTTTTTCACTGTCTGTGAAATCTTCAGGTAAACAAAAGCAAGTGTATGATAAATCTATAATCATTGGACAGTTCCACCTTAGGGGGAAAATAATGTCCTATTAAGTGCAGTCTCTAGCTAGAGACTCACCGTCAGCCTTGCCTGATCTATAGAATACTAGTTGTGATTTCACTGATATAAGCACTGTCATTGATTGAACATTAAGGTGATTTAAAAGTACAGTCAATACTGGCTTCACATGTATCAGCTTTTGACTTGTAGCCTCTATTCTATATGTTTTCCCCTTTATAAAGTGCCCATACAATAAGAAAGACAACATTAAGCAAAGAATACCCTTTTACACTTTTTTCAGCTTTACAGCCCTTTTTACTGGTAAACAAATATGTATTCAGATTATATACATATATGAGACCCGTTTCAACTGCCAAAGAATTTGTATTTTTGTCCATCCTGTTCAGAGATTTGCCCAGTTCTGCCAAAGTGCACATCCCTTTACTTAATTTTTCTCTGCTGCATTTAGTAACGTTAACGGGCTTCTTCCCCACACTCAGCTTGTGACTATATAGCAACCAGACCATGCCTGCCTGCCTCATTCATCTTTTTGTAGATCCCCAGAACGCAGTTTATTTTAAATGAAGGTTTGGGGAAATGCTGGCTGACATAATTTGCTAAATATGGCAATAGTCATATATGTAACATACTACATACACATTCTAACATGTCCAATTTTTTTGAATATTTTGGTGCAGTGGGAGCATATTCATTTGAATGGGCTGCCCCAATACAATGTAAATCAACATGCATACGTTAATGCAAAACACCAGGATTCCAAAGTGTGAACAGGCCCTAACAGTTAGCCGTTTGTGTATAACCTAATCCTGCTTAAACTCTATTTATACTTTTATTACCAACCATTAGAAATATGTGGGAATCTTTCTTGAAAGTTGTGTGTAAGCAATTATGAATAGACCCCAAACCATTAACCTAAGGCTCTATTCACACATAAGTGGTTTTCCGTGCATATTCGGCCGTACGAATGTGCGCCGAAACGCTCTAAACATGAAAAACGATGCATTTTAATGTGCATTGTTCAGAATATTGCGTGGGAGCATGGCGGTACAAAACTGTGCATCCCGCAAAATAGTCCAAGCACAATTAGGGGCAGATTCTGCACGTTTGCAGCTATAGTAATAGCCGCAAATGAGTGGAGTTGTAAATAATTTTGTGTTTTAGGGCCATGCGGTCTTCCGCACAGAAAACTGTGCAGGAAACGCAAACGCTATATGTTAATGGAGGCTAAATATGTGAAACCAAAATATCTTAAAAAACAAAAGAGCCACATGGTTTTCTTAAATCCAGTATTAGTCCAAAGGAGCTGCTGCTTTCCAACTATGGTCCTATGCTTGATGAATAACATTGGATCCAGCTTTAAAATACTAGGTCAGAAGAGGAAACACATTACATTCTCACAAATATCCCATGTATGAGAAGAAGAGGAAGTAAAAAAAATATTGTTTCTGTCCCTCGCAAGCAAGTGAAATAAAAATTACTTTTAAAATCATGCTCCATCTGGGTTAAAATACTTACAGGTTATGGCAGGTGGATCATGTTTTTTTTTACAGTTTGGAAGTAATTCAAATTACAACTTAGGCTTCATTTACACATGAGCGGTTTTCTGCGCATATTGGGCCACACAGAATCACGCTAAACATAAAAAACAATGCATTGCAATGTGCATTGTTCAGACTATTAAGGCGGCCACACCGTACGAAACCGCATGTCCCCCAAAATAGTCCAAGTGCCTTGTTATGGGTGGATTCTGCACGTTCCGGTTATAGTAATAGCCGCAAACATGCGAAATTCGCACGTATGTTAACGTTTAATTATATAATTATTTATTAATTTTAAACAATACTCCATATATTACACATTTTACAAAATAGACAAACCTTCAACAATAAAACAAAACAGTACATTTACAATGATCCCCTCCAGCTTCTATATTTTACTAATTATTCATAAACCAATTAGTATGTTAACGTTTGAGGGGTTTCGTTTTGCGCAGTTTTCCGTACGAATAACTGTTAGGAAATGCTACCGATATGTGTGAATGGAGCCTTACAATACTTTGTTACAAATTGCTTCCTGACTAAGATATTTGAAAGAACAGCACTTAACAAACTTTAACTCCTTATCAATTATTAACACATCCAAGTAAATCAATCAAGTTTTATATTTGATCTATCCCTTTTCCTATGCTCTTGCTGACCCCCGAGGATGAGAGGGAATTTTTTTCTGATTTTATTGATTCCCCCACCTTTTTATCAAGTGGAGGGACTAGATGGATCATGTCAAGTGGGCCATCATCCAGTATCAATCCACATGCATACTGATCAGTTATAACAGTTCAGTTAGAACTAGATCAGTGTAATAGTAGTCTGTAGCTGTGTGAGGGGGGCAGGGTATAGCTGACCCTGGCATCTGGACTCTGAAGGAAGAGTGCAATGAGTTTATTGCCACCTTCTAACACAAAGCAATTGTATTTTATTGCACTGTGCTGCTGTGGAATGCTCTTACTGAGCAGAATTGCATGCCAAAAGCTGATTGATCTAGCTACTGGACTTAATGCCCATGACTGTCATTAACAGCTGGCAGGTTCAGCATAAAACTTAACCTGGACCTGCCAGAGCCACTGGAACCAGACTCCATTTTAAAATGGCAGTCAAACAAATAACTTTAATTATGTAATGTAATATATGTTAATTATGTTATGTAATTATGTGTATTATTTGTATATGATTTGTATTATTATTATTATGCTATGTTCTATAAAGAACAAAAATAATACTGAAATACATTGCAAAAAGAGGCACAAAAACAAAAATATTACTTGGTATACCTATGATACAAATTACATGAATGGCATGCTCTAATAAGCAACTGCAATTTGCAAATTACCGTATTTACTCGAGTTTAAGACGTCCCGAATATAAGCCGAGGTACCTAATTTTACCACAAAAAACTGGGAAAAATTAATCATTGCATTCTATAGCAGTGCTTTATACAAGTGGCTTGCTTGTAAGAAAATGTCAACATATGTAAAAAGTAACTGTTCTGTTTCAAAGACATGACATCTACAAAGTAGAAAATTGTGTTGTGTTTTCCCTATTATCATGCAGTCCAATACAACAAAAAGAAAGTCACAAGAAAACAGAGTAATACACCTGCTGTTAATGATGTACATTGAAACTCTGCCTATTTGACTTTGTATTCTGTCTTTGTAACTGAGTGTATCATTGAAAATATTGATATTCTTGTATAAGTGCTTCATTAAGCTTTTAAAATGTAGTAATAAAATCATATAGTTCATGCTACTTATACTGTATAGCTGTCTACTTGGTGTACATGTTACTATCCCAGCTGCTAATATAACAGAGTACCACCATTTCAGCTTTTACATCTACTGTATGTATACACTCTGGTAATATATCTGCACATGGTGCTTGACCACTAGCAAGAAGGCAGGACAAATTGACATTGACCTACATTCTACCTATTATACATGGAAAGGTGCCAAAATGCAACAAAGATCATTAATGGAATCATATACTTTGTCAAAAGCAAGCAGCGGAGTTATAAAAGTCAAAGGAAAGGCAAAGAGCAAGTGCCGACATTGCAAATATATGCCATGGATATTTTTAGCACTGAAGATTAAGTAAGAAAAACAGGTCAGATGGATTGTATGGCACAACTTTAAAGTGTTTGCCAGTGAAATTTCCTAGACACTAGCTGGTGGATACATGATCCAGCTGCTAAACAATCAATATTACAACTGATCACTGTGAAAACATACATTTGCATTAGGCAAACTTGCATGTATGTTGCTAAGAAGAGGAAATTAATATGTCAGTGTCAGAGTGGCATTGGGAAAAATTGATTGCAAAAGAGGAAATCCATCCAGGCTAATCAATTTTCCCCAGAGCAGACTTGGCCATCAGGCATTGGAGAGCTCTACAAGCATATGAATGTTCCCAGTTCAACTGTTTATGTTTTAATGTCTGTAAGAACGTTTAAAAAGCAATAGTGTGATAAGCTGCTAATCATTAACATATCCAAAGGAAAGATGAATGCTCACATAGGGTGCTCCCCAGCTCCATCTATTGGCTATCATCCACTGCCCCTAGCTGTGCACTGTGCTAACAATTTATAAATCATTCCCAAAGCATTCTATGATAAAAACTACTCAGTAAATTACAGTGAGAGGTCCTCTTTATAGAGCCATCAGGGGACCCCAAAAGAAGCTGATGAAGCAGAGATCTGGTGCCAGTCCCAGGCCCGCACAGAGCACAGGGAGCCCGGGATTGAGGCAGCAACAATGGCAATGGTGGGGGTGGAAAGGGGGGCACACAAAGGTACCCCATACAAGTGACCGGGCATCTCTACAGATGCCGGACCGCTTGTATGTAAACAGCCATCGCTGGCTGTTTAAAATGTTGACAGTTTCGCGCCCGTGCGCGCAAGGTGGTGCGCATGAGCGGGCGCGGGCACAAAGGACATTTTAAGATGCCCACCCGCATCTACAAGGCTCCAGTCTGGCCGTTTTGCCAAGTCCAGTGAACAGGCGGTGGTTAAAGAAAAACATAGATAAACATGCTTCTAAAGCAAATGAATGTGTTGGGATGCATGTGCGGCCTTCATATTAAAGGCATGTGTTAGCATACATTTATTGTTCAGTCAACACTGCATTTAAAACAAGAAACTGTTGCTGACAAATAAAGCCCATCTTCATAAGCCCTTACAATGGGAAGTAAGGGACCCTTAGGCTGCGTTCACACCTGACCGTTTTGTAGCGCGTCCTACGCTCGACGAACGCGCTACAAAACGGTCAAAAAAATAAACAGCATTGTAGTCAATGCCCTCGTTCCCACCTACGCGTATTTCCGCCCGTCCCTAACGCCCTACAAAACGGCCCACGCCTGAAAAGGTCCCGGGACTACTTTGGGCCATTTTGTAGGGCGTTTTCCATTGGGATACAGCCAAGTAGCCTTTGGAATCGCGCGACGGTCGCGCAACTTTTTTACGTGTGACCGTCGCGCGACAGATGCGCATATTACAATACGCCTAGGTGTGAATGGGGCCTTAAGCTAATCATACATGGCTAGATTTCCCTTGTTCAACCCACTGGATTGAATGAGATAATTCAGTAAATTCCCCCATCTATGCTACAGTGTGGATTTAGTAATTTCTGGCTATTGGCATGTGGAAATTCCTCAATCCTGGTATACTTTGAACAAGGATTGCATCTAATTGGAGGCAGTAACTGCTCTTCACACAATTTTCAACCCAACTCCTTCAATTTTTAAACTGAATTTTGTCAAGCTATGTGGTGCTGATAGGGTCACCCATGGCTCCAATTTAGCAAGAATTAGCCAAAATGTGAGCAATGTATGGCCAGCTTAAGATATCAATCTGTGTATTGAATAGATAAAAGGACAGAGATACAGAGATAAACAGTTCAATACACATTTGCAAAGCAATTACAAAGCATTTAAGTAACATTAGTCTGCCTTCTTGAAGCCCTTAAAACATCCTTTATGTTATCACTGAAACAAGGCAAACTCAAAGATAAGTTTGCTAGGGAAGAGCTTACTGAGAATTGCAATTCAACAGCAAGGATTCCATATGCATCTGAAGGTGCTGCTGTAAATTGTTTAACACAGCTACGATAGAACCCAGACATGGACATTGAAGCGGTACAAGAGCACTATATTTGAACTGAACATGCTGTTTGTGATCTGGAAGTGGTAGGATCTGATTTTTTTAGTATTTTTGTTCATAAAGAAAATCTGTTCATAAACACAATCTGTCGAATTTTGGCAAAGGGAATGTGCATGTTTACTTTTAGCAGTTTTAAACTTCAGCTCTACATTAAAGAATGTTTTTTTTTAATGCAAAACGTGAATTCACTCTTAAAAGCTTGCACAATAATTTAATTACCAATATGGCAAATCCAGATTTCTGCATAATATGAACTACAATTTGCAATAGTATTGCTAGTGCGCTCATCTAGCAAATGGCGCACAAATGCAAAAGACTCTGTTTAAATAACCTGAGTTCTCACATGGCTGCAAGTTCCACTATTTATTGACATTACGTAGCTGAAGCAATACAGTGAAGCGCTGTAGCATCATTTATCTTAATGTTCCATATGACATGTTCACATCCATTTTATTTATTGGGGGAGTCGTAGCATCAAACAATAAAATCTGTTAACATTACTTTATCTTTTTAAAGAGATGCTCTTTATTTCTAAGCCTGACATGTACTTTTTTGGAATGCTTTTGTGGAAGATTATGATAAACTGGCACTTTTTTTTCATCTGATGCTCTTCCTAATTGACTGTTCACTAGACTGGAGAGGTGACATGATTTAAAAGCAAATTATTTTCAGTCAACTAATTTATCTTAAGATAATGAATGTGCTGGAAATTCTCTGAAAAGAAAGTAGGCCATTGTTGTGATCCAATTTCTTACAGCAAAACTAACTCTAGCAAATGATAATGCCTTTGTTCAAGAAATATGTCATTTGAAAATTTTACTATAAACAATAAGACTTAATTGTAGGCAATTTTTCAATACTTAATTAGATAAGAGATGAAGATTTTTCAAAACATACACATTTTCCATTGAGTTGATGAGATGCGGCTTATTTAGGAGAATATTCCAAAGTCAAAAACAACAAACAAAGGCTATAGAACAGTTTACGAGGATGTCACTAGTTATTTTGTGAACTGCAATGGCAGTAGTTCAACCCGCCCTTTACACAAACATCCACTGAATTTCTAAACATGTCAATATCTACAGAGCAGCATTTTATAAAATACATTTGCTTGTCGATAGTTACTTTTGTCTTGTGATTTTTGGTTGGAGTTCTGAGTGTAATTGACAGAAAAAATACTTATGTGGCTTTGCACATTATAAATCTGCTTAGTAAACAAGAAACACAATAAAAAAATACAAAAACATCAATATATGTGGGTATATGCATACTTTATATCTACATATGAATCTTTATCTCTCGAGACAGAGAGAGAGAGAGAAAGAGAGACTGGCAATGCCCAGTCCCCCACACAAAAATAGTTACCCTGTAGTATTTAACTGCCAGCCTGCTTTTAAGGCCTCAGATGCTAACAGGGGTCTTCACTCACTTTGAACACTCATACCCCTTAAGGGGTCGTTAGGGATATGGTCACACCAATGAGGATATGCCACTACCCTGGACCTGCGAGCTACACAATTTTGGCCAAGGTGGACACCCACACAAGATCAAGTGCTAAAGGCAACATTACAGGCCATCCCCACATCTTCTGATGCTGTCCTTATGGGGTCTTGGTATGGGCCCAAAGCTCCTGCAGTGGGGCCCTGATCTGAAAACTACATCTTTGTTGAGTCATCCATGAGCAGTTGCAGAAACTTGACTGAAGACAATATTAGGTAAGATTTAACTACTATTCTCACAGAGAGAGAAAAAACATGTCCATCACCTAAGGACACTGGAAAAAAACTGAGAACCTATGGTAGTGAGAGGAGCGAATAGACTCCAAACTGATCTGTCCAGTCTCCAGTCACCTGACGATACTGCTATATAACCCATCCGCCCTGTATAGTTTCTAAGCAGGTGCTGTCCTCAGACGGGGAAACTGGTGATGCCACATAGGCTTCAATGATGATGAAAATCACTGCTTTCTGGAAAACCTCTGCTTGCGGCAAACCAGCCATATTCACTGTGAGTTTAGTCTCATGCATATGGCTTCTGCTCTGTGCCTTGTCACATCATTTAATTATTTTGCACAGCGACACCAGACTGAGGTGGTATTACATTGTCATATTAATCTGAACACTGACAAACTCAGCTGGAAATTTATAACTTTAATTGATCAACTGCTGAATAAATAAGCTAGATTTTGTTTCTCTAAAAACAAATATATGCATGGTCCTTTACTGGGTGCTTGGGTTGGAGCAGAAAAGAACAGAAAAGAAAATACATTTCAGCTGTCTGAAAGTTTTTTCCTAGTAGCTGACAACCTGCATGACAATAAAACAGGTCAAATCAGTTAAAGTGACATTAAAGGATAACATTTCCCCCTCTCCAATGCTGCTTTATGGACGTACCTTAAATGATGCCTCTTGATCCGATCATCTTCTTCTTTCCAGTAGTTTTCCGCAATCCCTCCAGCGCTGGTGACGGTCTCTGATCCAACGCTGACTGCTGTATCTTCCTGTTCCCACCGACATGTTCTCGAGTATGTTCCCACCAACGTACTCAGAGTCCGTATGCGTGCACGCTGCCAGGCTCCTTGCATTGACTTACACTGTGTCTCTCCTCTTTTCCCGGCCGAAGATCTCTACTGTGCATGCACCCGCCCCATGACCCTTAATGGCCGCTCGAGAATTTTTCAGATCTTTGGATGGGAGTGCGTGGCGGAGACACAGGTAAGTAAAACCCTTTTGGTGACTTTTTTATGTTCTTGTTTAATTATGCTTTAATATTTCAAACTGCAACAGGAGAACAGAAGTTAATATATGGTAATAATTCAAGGTGTATAGTTTAGGTGACTGACAAATCCACTGACAAACCATAAGAAAAAAAAAAGACTTTAATCTATCAGCAGAGAGAGCATAGGCACCTGATGAGGACAGTTCCTAAAGAAAGAAAAACTCCTGACAAATACAAGACACTGTTCAATGGCAGTTGTGTCTTAGAAGTGTCAATCAAGAGTTACTAGTGTACGACTTGTAAAGGAGAATTCATGATTGATAAAGTGCACTGACTTTCTAGGCAGAACTTTACATTTGGTTTGCTGTGAAATGTCATGCTGCTATCAAAGAGAATATGATAAGATTCCTTCTGTCAAGACAAAATAACTAAGTGTAACTGCATTGAGACCCATTCTTTGTTTGTAGCAGTTAATGTGTAGAGCATGTTCTCTTTCCAGGTGCTGAAAATTGATCATGCCGTGAGAGTCTCATGCTTTGAGAGGGAAACAAATAAAGAGCATACAGATTTGTGACCCTGCTGTGGAGAATTCAGAAATCAATTAGAAATGCCAAGTGCACAGATTGTTTTAAAAAATATACTGAAAATGATTCGCATTCCCTTGCCTATTCTTTCAGCCTGTACTCTGTTGCCATGCCAGAAGTACAAAAGCACAACAAATCCCTTTGCCGTGTTATAAATCATATATGAATGTAAGGTTTTGTTATTTGTTTTTTGTCATTTCCTCAGATGTTTATGTGGCTGATTTTTACAATAGCAGTAAACAATAATAGATGTGTCCTTTCAAAGGGATGAACATTATTATAATTTAGATATCGGGAAGAGTACATGTATCAGTTTCCAGTGGAGTCCTGTTATACATGTCACAGTAATATAAAAAAAATGAATCACTGGCATGACTGGCAGAGGATCATACATTTTTGCTGTGGTTGCATAGATATGCAGTGATATGTGCTTTCACTGAGGGTCATTAAATGCCTATCTACATGAATAAGTAAATGCTCAGAAGCCTTTAAAAAAGTGAACAGGGGCTGCATTTCCTTGCATCTCTATGGAACCCTGCTGTACTTGAGGCCCTGGGGTTGATTTACTAACCTTATAAACACACCACGAACATGTATACACCTCTGTAATGTGTTCCCTCCCAGCATGATCTATGGGTGGAATCTAAACACCTTTGTAGTGTGTACACACCCAGCAGGTGTGTTGTGCAAAGCCCTGCCTGAATTGCAAGGTGATGTTGTGTAAATTAGCTCTACATTGTGTTGCTTGCGTTGATGAATGCAGGAATGTAAATGCATGAGCTAACCATTTTTATCTAAACTGTGAAGCAGCATTATATATGCATCATGTGCATGATTTTTCCATATATGGCATTAGTGGAAACATGCTTATAGAGACTTTTTGGTTGATAAATACGCTTTGCTGTGTAAAAATCACATGCACCTGGTGCGTGCGTGTGTTTAGGTTAGTAAATCACCCCCCCTGAGTCTTCACACCTCCTGTAGACATTATCCGGGGGTCGAACCTATCCTATTCCATCTATTTATTTTATATTATAAAGAATAGAACAGGAGGAGCTTGAACAAACAAAGGTCAGTGAAAATCTTTGGATAAGCAACATATCAGTCCTGGTCCTCTCACCAGCTTTTGCACTGCTTTTTTCACGGCTTCCTTTTCTCATGGCTGATCCAGAACCAGACCAGGACCTGGCTTTGCCCCTGTAAAGAGGCGCTCCCCCCACCACCAACCCTACACACAAGCATAGAGCAATGTGCTGAATTGCCTTGGAGTGGGTGAAGGACTTACATATGAATGGGCTGTTGCAGAATTTGCCCATGAATAAGCCACTGTGGGATTGGCATACGAGTGAGCTGTGGCCAAATATAACAGGGCAGGGCTGCTGAGATAAAGACAGACAGATTCAGTGAGCTTCATTATGTCCCCAGGGCACAGCCTGGGACACAGCTGCCACAGGACAGTTGACTAATAGAACATTGGAACATTCCCAGCAAATCTGAGCCAGCTGGTAAGTATGCATTCTAAGTGACTTCCAGTGGTGAATCAGCATTTATGATGTAATCTTATTCAGGAATATTTAAAATCCCCTAGGCTAGGATTACCCCAAAATTACTGTAATAAAGTTTTATTAAAAAAATGTATTTAATCAAACAGAGTTCCTGTGATCCCCTCTAATGGTCTGTTTCAAAGGCCAAACATCTATGATCAAAGCTCTCTTTTGGTCCTGTGAATGATCACTCCTATATGAACAAGCTTAATTTTTTAGCTCACTAAACAAAGTTGCAACAAAAGATGACTCAGTCCTATAAATAGATATTAGACTAGGTCTATACAATCCACCAGTCAAAAACGTACTATAAAAAGTAATTCATGATTTTAATAGAGCTGTAGGGAGCCTTGTAACTGCCTCTGTCCTTCAATTCTACTTCTATTTATAAGTGTTGACCAAACATGAAATATCACTATCATCAAAAATATTGTTTGTGTATTTAAAGTTTTTTTTTTTTTTAATTGGCAATAAATAAAATGTTGGCAATGCAAATTCCAGCAGCAACTTTATCAGGTTTTTTGCCCTAATTGGCACTTCATCAGGGCAACATTAATTTTGTTATGCATGTGAAAATCAACTGTCATCCCTAATAAAGTTTCCACTTAGGTAAAAAAATGTTCTGGATATGTATGCTAACAAAGTTTCCATTGCTATATAATAGTAAATTAATAAAAAATAAATATAAAAAATGTTTTCAATAGTGGTGGTTTGTTACCTCTTGTAGATTGTAGTAGTGCTGTTTTTTTACATACTCAGAAAATTGTTTAACTGACCACCACATTTTAACCCTTCCCATACTGAGGACATGGGGACACCGCATCTGAACAAACAATAATCATAGACTCGTGATTCAATTTGTTGGGACAGGTAATTTCTGATTGAGCAGTGAAATACTCTGACTTGGTGACATGTCCAGGTATAGTGTATTCTGTCATATTGTCAGATAATGTATTTCGACATATTGAAGTTCTATCAAGTGCATAGTACTGTGACTTGATGTCCACTGACATAATGGGGGTTTGTAAAATCCCATATTCTGAAAATAGTGAGGTATGGATCACTTTTTTTTTCCATCAGGGTTATTCACAAAAGGGTGAAGAGTTTGGAGAAGGCAGGAGAAGTGAACAATCTAGGCCAAAATAGCTGATTTGGAAAAATTATCCAATTCAGCTCACTTTCCAGTGCAGCTATGTTGTCCTAGATCAGGGGCGCCCACTATTTTTCGTCTGGAGATCTACTTTTCAAATGACGAGCTCATTGAGATCTACCAACGAAAAAACACCTGCATTCAGGGGCGGGAGGGGCCGTAGGCTGCGCAGGCAAGGCCCTCGCCAACAGTGCGATCGCCTGCATTAGTGCCTGTGTTCCAGTCCAGTGCGATCCGCAAAAATGCCGCAAGCACAATTTTTGCAGATCGCACTGGACCGGAATATCCTCTTAAAATAGAAAGAGAAATTGAGGACACAAAGTCCTCAATCTCTTTTTCTGCAGCCTCTATTCTAAATGGATGGAAAGTACAGAGGCTCCTCCCCCATTCATTCAGAAAATATTTTACTATCAAGCTGTTTCTGAATGGGGAGGAGCCTCTGTACAGAGTGCTTCTCCCCATTGAGAAACTTATGAATGAAGAGGAGGTGATGTAAATCACATCCTGTTCATTCATTTATAACTGGGGACACATAGTACTATGTGTCCCCAGTTATTTACAAACACTGGAGTGATCAGCCGATCGCTCCAGTGTTTGTCCTGCACAGAGGATTGGTACATACTAGTGACATGTACCGATCCTCTGCCGCTCGTCCACGCACAGGGGGGCTGCAACTTCTCTGGATCCCCCTGCTCTCCCGGGCAGACGCAGCGGTGGGATACCACGAGCCGCGGGGGGGCGGAGCCGCTGTGACAGAACGGACGAGCAGTGAGGGGAGAGAGAGGCGCCGGCTGTCAGATCCTGGCCGAGCGTCTCTCTCTCTCCTCACTGCTCTGCATTAGTTAGTGACAGCGGCTCCGTCCTCCGCCCTCCCCCGCCGCCGGTTCCTTCACTTCTTCTCGGATCTCCGCTGGGGAGAGCAGCGGGGATCCAGAGAAGCAGCGGGAGGAGAGGACATGGCGATCTACCAGTGATCGCTACGCGATCAGCTGGTAGATCGCGATCGACCTTGTGGGCACCCCTGTCCTAGATTGTTCACTTCTCCTGCCTTCTTGACACTCTTCACCCTTTAATGAATAGCCCTGTTTGTTTTTGTCATGCAATAAACCACCAAACCTTTCATATTTAAAGTCATGTGATACCTCTCAACCATCTCCTTAAACTATTGATGCCTCATGGACTCAAAATAAAGTTGTTTAGAATTTAGATATTTTAAAAACATGGTGGGGAGGACTAGATAAATATTTGATGGAAAGGATGGAAAGGCAAATTAGACCTACAAGATATTGCCTTTGCCAATGCCAAAATTATAATTTAAGTGCCACAAACCCATACTTATCCCTGTAGTCTGTCTTGTATCTTTGCCTTAGCACCATGTGGGGCATCCAATCAATGTTGCACACAGAGTCAAGAAGATGTGGAAGTGGAGTGGCTGGATGGACTAGTATTTGTGGGATTCATCAGCTATTCTTTTAATAGCTTAATATTTATTTATTAGAAATTATTCTTCCAACTAGATTTTATTTTGGTCAACCACAGTACATTCCAAAAGTTGGTATTCCAGGTAATGCAGTCAGATATTTTGGTGTTCCATAAGCATTACTATATTAGAAAGACTGAACTACAGTACTCTGTTCAATGTAATGTGAGATGAGGGTCTCTCTGCTGCTAGGGGTTGTACTGGTACTCCTGTGTATAAATGATACTAAAGCTTAGCTTAGGGAAGAAGTATTTTGAAATTAAATTATATTAAATTAAATCTGGAAATCCGCTTTAATTTGCACTGTGTTCTCTTACATTAATACATGGTGTATTGTATATGCACAGTTGTGCCATTCTGGCATTTGTAATGACAGGACATTGCTGAGATGCCAATGTGGTTTAGCATTCTGCAATCTTTAGACATATGACCCAACATCCTGTTTAGCAAATTACACTGCTCATTGAGATTTTAATAATGTATCAGAAAAAGCATGATGTATACGGCAATGAAAGGAAACAAGGCAGAAATGCAAGATAAGTATATCTGTACTGTTTAGCTAACAATCTTCACTTGTAATCATAAAGGAAACCAGGGGAAAAGAAAACAATAATTAACCTGCAGCACTGGAGAATTGTGCCTAAGCGCACATTATTTTTTCAAAGAACGCTGGACTAGAACAGTCTGTTCTGCCAATGGCAAAAGTAATCTTACATGTCAGTTTGTCTTTCATTCTAACATTGCATCTGGAGCTAATCACAATATTTTGTTCTCCTATTATAATAATATGTTATCATATGCTATCATAATCAGAAAATAAGGTAAGATCAGGGCAAAGCAACTGGAAGAACTACAGCTAAAAAGATGTAAGTACTATATGAGCTTGCAAGAAATTGTAGCTTCTTAAAGGGCACATTCTTTCAAGCAGTTTTCAAAGTAGCAAGAAGAAATGATAGCTGAATAATTAAAGGAGAACTATGGGGTCAGTGTTTTTCCCCATAGTTCTCCTTAGGGTAACGGGAGGACACAAACTAGCGTCCTCCCGTTACCCTAAGCTCAGTATACGCGAGCTACAGCTCGCGGTATACTGAGACGCCGCAGCCGGAGCGGATCCCGACATGGACGTCGAGATCCGCCCAGCTGCGTGAGTGACAGCTGGCTCTGCCTATCTAGAGGCAGAGCGAGCTGTATGCGCCCCTTCCCCCGTACGTTCCGCCAGTCAGCGCTGGCAGACCGGAGCGGGGAGAGGGGAATCCAGCCCCTCCCCCTGTCACGGCAGAGAGCCGTGACAGGATCGAGAGGTGAGCGAACCCGGTATGTGTTCGCTCACCTCCCGATCTACTGAGCCGACCTGTGACAGTCTCATTGTCACAGGTCGGCTAGAACTATGAGGTGAGTGGAAATCACTCATCTCATAGTTCTCCTTTAATTTAAATTCACTACCATGTTACTATAGCTGTAAATATGCCACTTGAAAATTCTGGTGTGATTGAGTTAGGACCTGTATATTTATCTAATTTCTTGCAGGTGTTACCCTTAATAAATCTATACAAATACCTTTAAAGAATGAGACTAAAAAGTGGGAAAAACTTTACAATCCACCAACACATATTTTATGCACCTTCAGTTGCCTGTACCTCAAGTATTTTTCTAATTATTTATCTAAAACTGAGGGTGCCTTGTCACACAAATATAGATCCAGATTCCTAGTCCCACATCTGCTATTGGCCCATTTATGTTATCTGTTTTCTTAACTATGCTCTGTAAACCACAGAATGCCTCCTCCCTATGTTATGCAGAGGAAGAGGTGTTTGTAGCCCAAATCGAGAGAGTAGCTTAGAGGAACAACACTGCTCCTTCAAATTTACAGTGCAGCGAGTGAGCATTGTTGCTCTAGGAGAGGGAGTGCGCAGCCACCACAGACTAAGAGACTGCAATGTATGATTTTTTTTCTGCGTTTGCCTTAATTACAAATGTTTCACCAGGAGACGTTTTGAGTTTTCTTTGGATCACTGCTGGCAAAATTCTAACGTCTTGGAAATATAGCTATTATTTGTTAAAGGCTAGAGGCAATGTCTAACAAAATAAAATATATGAGGAGCCCTTGATGAAAGCTTTCTTGTTTTTTACAGCAGGACTGTACTTTAGTTCTGGGACAATGAAGCTGACCTGTTCAGCATTACTGCATGTGATATCAACATTCATATAGCCAGCAGTCACATATTGGCTGCTTCTTACACATTTACTTTGCTTTCTGACACATACCATTTAAGCATAAGATAACTTCAGAAGGTGATTGTAAGAAGCAGCAAATTAATGCTACAAATCCTTTCATGCAGCTGAGAGCAACTTCCACTAATCAAAGATAGAGGGGATTCAGTGTTCCATCACACTGACTTTGTGTTATAGCTACAATGTTGTCTGAAACTCACAGAAGCAGAACATTCAGGTTTTCACTTTACATTACTAAATTTAATGTGTTGCCTCAAGTTCTCCGTTAAAGTGTCAAAAGTATTTATTTATTTATTTATTTCAAGTTTGTAAGTTTTTAAACTTATGTTTTATATATTTGTTTCTGCATGTATACTATCTCTGCTTTATAGAATCAAATGTAATACATTTTAAAAGGATTCTCAGAGCACTATGGGCACACCAAAATAAAAGTACAATGGTAATAATTTTCATTCAGACAGGCTGGCTCTCATTAAAACCTTACTTGAAGCCATCCAATGAGCAATAAGTTACTGCAAAAGTCACTGTGTGTGTCAAGTTCAATGTGTAAATTTCAACTGCCATTTTTTAGCAGGAGGAAAGTGAGCAGGAAACATACAAAAAGGGGCCCGAAACAACACTTGATGGCTTTAAAGGAGAATATTAAAATCATATGGTTTCACATTTCAGACTTTGGAAAAAAAAGGAAGCATGTTTACAAACTTTATTTTTTAGCCATCCCTACACTAAGCAAGGGAATAAAATATGTGCACAACCACTCTACATGCCGTATGTGACTTCAAGTAGAGCAGATGTGTTGCAGTTTGATTTTAAAGCAAGCCTAATAATGTTGACCAGAATATACTGAGCTATCAATATGCAAAAAAACATTTTCAACTGTCCCTGTCTCTTAAGAGACATATCTTGATAAGCTGCCTGAGTGAGTCATAAGCTAACAATGACAAATGTAGGCTGTGTTCTCAAGGACTGATTCATCTATACAAATGTTCAACCTTCCTAAGGCTTCAAGCTTGCAAATGTACATACAATAGTAACTGGCAAAGGGATCAAATCATTCTATATTGCCAATTGATATGATAGTTACAGACACTCATAAGCTATATCTTATTAGGGATATGTTTCTAAGCATCAGAAAATGATATTTAGTTAAACTTTGGATGTACAATGTGTAAAGAACTTTGTAAAATGTTGGTGCTATGTAAATAACTGAAATTGATAAAAAATATTTATTTCTTGCCTTTCTAGTTGTTTTATTGGAGCAGGATTATACATAGGACTATATACGCAGCTTGAATTTTTAGAATAACTGGCTAAACAATACTCTATAACAGGGGTCGGCAACCCCCGTCATGCGTGCCCAGCCTGGCACGTGAGACCTTGACAGCTGGCACGCGAGTCGACCTGTTTGCTTGTAGTTGACAGCTCCCTCGAGCCAGCTGTCAATTACATTTACTGACCCACCCACCTCAGTGACGTGGCTGAGCGGCATAGGAACGCAGAGGCGCGCTGACGGGGCCCTCAGCTCGTTCTGCGCATGCTCCTGCCTGAAGGATCCCTCTTGTGCCAGCCCGCCAGACAGGAGCGGGCTCACCCACGCCTGATGACTGTGGTAAAATGGTCATGGTGTTTACTGCTGGTCTGAGGTCTGCCATGTTTGCTGCTGGTCTGCGATCTAACATGCGTTGGTGCTGGTCTGTGGCCTGTCATGTGTCGGTGCTGGCCTGAGGTCTGCAGTGCACTGCTGCTGGCCTGAGGTCTGCAGTGCATTGCTGCTGGCTTGAGGTCTGCAGTGCATTGTTGCTGGCCTGAGGTCTGCAGGGCATTGGTGTTGCTCTGAGGTCTGGCATTCAAAGAATGCATTGGTGCTGGTCTAAGGTCAGCTGAAAGTAACATCCTACAGGCCAGACATAGCACAACTGAGCCATCAAATAAAGACAAAGGGATCGTGTTAAAACTGTAAGTCCAGTATACTTTTCAGCACATGTAAATATGAATATGGTTTGTGTGTGCACTGGTTATTACATTTTTTCACTAATAGATGTGCTGCTAATGGCAAGGTAAACACATTTTAAAAATGGTGAGTTTAACTTACTATTAGCAGTACAGCTATGAGTGGAAACATTGAAATGTATCTAACACTGTGGCGTGCTATTGTTCACTGGCACCCGGTTTTCCGATGGTTTCAAAAATGGCACTTAGTGTGTAAAAGGTTGCTGACCCCTGCTCTATAAGGACATTTGGATACAATTTGTGTGTGGATTAATATACAATATATCGCCCAGGCCCTCATATATTTAACTCATTGTTAGGGCAGTGTGCACATTTCTCATAATAGAATCTGCCAGCACAGTACAAAAAGGGATAGTTATAGTAAATATGACCCCCTCCCCCCCTTCCCCCCCAGAAAGAGAGAGCTAAACAAAGTTTTATATGATTTTTCAGCAACTAAAAAGGTAAGCCGTAGTTTTTTTTCCAAAATAGATTTTTATTTTTATTTTGTATATCACGGTTAACAAAAACAAGCACTCACCGTGCCACAACAGAGCAATACAAGCATGAGCAATCATACTTAATTTCGTAAACAGAGGGAGTCAGAAGCATCTGTATCATAAGCAACGTCATAATAGCAATTCGTGTTGTATCAGACAAGTGTAGCTCATGAGAGAAAGATCCGGGGAGGAGTAGAGATAGAGAGAAAGTGAAAGAGTATACATAGAAGGAGATAGGGGAAGAATAGAAGAAGGCACATAGAGGAGATAGAGCCAATATGGGGTGGTACAGGGAGGGCTCACATCACCTCATCTCTGGGGTTGCCACCACTTCCACTTTTTGCGAAATGCGGGCAAAGTACCACTTTTAATTGCGTGTAACCTCTCTAGCTCATAGTGCAGACTCAAAGTCTGTCTGGTTTCCTGCATTGATACACTTTCCAGGCTTCTCCAATGTCTCACTATGGTGAGCTGAGCTGCCAGCAATACGTGAACCACCAGAGCCCGGAAAGGAACCGGGAGACAGTCAATTCCTATAAGTAGAAGTCCCAGCGCTGGGTTGGGTGCAATGAAGCAACCAGTAATCGCCGAGATCCAGCGAAAAATGCCCCTCCAGTAGCTCGTCAGAGATCTGCAACTCCATAGTATATGGAGAAGGGTACCAACCTGCCCGCACTCCCGCCAGCACAACGCCGAGTTGGCTGGAGCAAATTTTGCTAGGCGGTACGGAGTGAGGTACCATCTCAGAGTTATTTTGTGGAAGAGCTCCCACAGGTCGGCACTCTTCGTGGCGGTGTGGATGGAGCCACAGGCTGCCTCCCACGTCTCTGGAGGGAAAGATACCTCCTCCACTAGGCCTGAAAGCCGGGGCCTCGATTTTGCAGGGCTCCGCACGGCTTGAGATGCAGGTGGCCTCTGCGTCTCCTTAGATGGGCGCCGCGGGGTGTTCTCCTTCCCACCCCTCATCGAAGATTGTGAGGACCGCTCCGACCTCTCAGAGCCCTGAGAGGGAGATGTGGGGGAAGGCATCGCTGGAAAAGCCGTATCGCCGCCATGTTGCTCGGCCCGCGGCTGGGGCCGCCGGAAGAAATCCGTAACCTTGCGGGGTTTGGAGCCACTCTTGCGTTTGCGGGTCATACCGGAGGTGAGACTGGGTTCTGTTAGTGGCTTTGGGAACCGGTATGTCTCCCGCTCGTCGCTTTAACTGTCAGCCCAGGCCTGTAGGTGCACGGAGCTTCGGGTTTAAGCCGCCATCTCGTACGCCAGTCGGCCACGCCCCCGGTAAGCCGTAGTTTTAAAACATTTTTAAAGTTATGTTTTGTGAATGGAAATGTAACAAATATAAAGGAAGTGTTATCCCAATTTGACTGTGAGAGTGAAAAAAGAAACACTTTGAGAACAGAATTAACAGTTACCAGCTATATTTCTATCCAGAAGGGAGAGACGATTTATAACTCTTACCTGAGTTACTGTCCCAAACCCTTATAAATAACAGAACACATTATGTTAATATACGTAAAGATTTATGAGAAGTGTCTACTTTCACATAAATTAAGGTATTAATGCTTTATCAATGTAAGGTACTGCACAATTCCCAAGTGTGTCAGGCATGTAATGATAGGCTAATATTTTTTTCAATTGCTCTGGCAGTTTGAGACTGGTAAAAATAAAGAGCTCTGTACTCAGGAATATAATATCTGCCTATTTGTACTATATAACTATGCTATACTTCTAAGCAATACAGATGACAATCTGCTGACTTTAAAAGGACTGTAACTTTGGTAGAAAGTTTTCCTTTAATGAATACAGCAACCTGCCTGAGTGCAGCCCACTTGGTCTTATACTCACTTTCATCCTCAATCCAGTGATCTTTACTGTGCGGCCTCCGTCTTCAGCCTGCACATATTTTCCAGAACTACTGGAGGTGACCATGAGTACCCACAGAAATGAACAGAGGGTATGTGCAGGCTGAAGAGGACCTGGCAAACATGTTTTGTGAAGCAAGTCACCCAGTAGGGCCACACAGTATTTATAAATAGATCAAGGACAAAGTGAGTATAAGACCAAGTGGGCTGCACTCAGGGGATTGTTGCATTCATTAAAATACAATGTGTACCAAAGGTACAGTTGTTCTTTAAATAAAATTATGTACATTTCAACTCTGAATAAACAAACACAAAAATTTGGGCCCAAAAGTCGTGATTAGGCAACCATTGCTGGAGCCTGTAGACTTTCTAGGAGCACCCAGGCTCAGGCTGTCTCACAAACAATAGTCAGATCTCAATGACTCAATGGGGTTGACTTAATAAAGGCATATAGGGTATTCTTTTTGCAAGGGAATTTGCACTTTGCAAGGGATGTCTTCCGTTAGTTTAGTGAATGAGTTAAAGCTATGCTGACTTCCATTACCCAACCATGTGCAAGGAAAAATACTGTTTATTTTTATTGTTCTTGTACAGGTTTGGGTATTTTTTGCAAAGTGAAATTTCACTACATTCATCAAGCTAAAGGAAAATTCTCATGCAAAGTGATCTTTCCTTTGCAAAGTGAACAGTCTATTTGCCTTTAGTAAATCAACCCCCATATACATAGGCACTTATTCAAGTTCTCATTTTGCACCCACCAAAATTATCGTACACTTGCAATGATACTGCAGCTTAAATTACTAAAATAACTTAAATAGGTGCACATCTCCTCCCATACAGCTGCTATATCTGCAAAGCTCGTTGTCAGTCTTTTTATACAAGGTGCTTGATGCTTGATAGCATCAACTGGTTGTGCTTGCATTGCATTAAAATTATCTCAACATTGTTAAAACCCTTCTATTTCTTTTTATAGAAAAGAATAGCAGAAGTATGAGAAGGAAGACAATAGGTAAATGACCCCCGAAATCAGTTGGCTTACACTGCAGAGGAGTTAGTCACAGCAATGACTAAACAGCAGCAGTAATATTACCAGGTTTCTATAATGAAATCTGAGAACAAACCAAAACATTAAGCAAAATAAAGACTCACACACCAAATTAAGGCAGACAATACAGATAAAGCAATATAAATTAAGCTTTGGTGATACACATAATCATGTCTTCTCTCAAAGACAGACGATGCAATCATGTATGCAAACCTTAATGTTGGAGGAGAATGTTTATGAACCATTACTAGCTTTGCTCTGTGTTCTGTCTGCTGGAGTGCCATGCCCCTCCAGTTGCTGATTACCCTGATGCAATGCCTAGCCAACCCTTTAATAGAACAAGAAGCTAAGTTAAAGCTTCAGGGGATTTTTTTTTACTAAATCAGGCTAAACATATAAGATTAGTGTAATAGTGTCTTTTCTTTCAGTTCTACAACACCCATAATAATAAGTGTAACATTTGCCAGCACTACATATTTTTTGGGTAGGGTTTCAGCACTGGAGCTAGATGTCCACATCACACAAAAACAGCAATGTTTCACAGACTGGTTTTATTTCCTGCAGCAATCCCAACAGTTTATCTAAAGAAAAGAAGCCAAACATACTGTAAATAAATAATATTTTAATAAAATATTTATTTCTGATTTACTATACTTTAAAGTAATAATAAACTTGCAACACAAAAACAATGCATTTGAGTACCTTACTGTGTGTGTTGTAAAGTAGTCACCACTCCAAGCTCTCTCCAGTGTTGGACTACAATCTCATGTTTGAATAGCTAATTTGTATTGAGATTGCAGTCTATCAAGGGAGCGAGCTTGTAGTGGTGACTACTTTACAACACACACTAGGAAGCCACCCTCCAGAAGGAAGAACAGTGCCAGCACCAATTCAGAGATGATTAGAGGATTTACAGCCAAGTGATACTCAAATAAGATACTTTTTTGTTAATAGTTCGGGTACTGCATTTTTAAGATTTTACTATTGAGTTTAGCAGCATTTAAAGTGTTAAAACACTCTGCCAATTCTATAAATAAATAAATAGATAAATACATTTCCCCATGGCTTTAGCCACATTATAGGGGACCTTTACCCCCTTTCACTAAAAATCACATCAACATACAGCTCTGCATGCTGATATGACATCATCTTACATTTACAAGCTAAACAAAGGTATTTTTTTCTTACAATTTCTTGTTTTCCACTTGCTGGCACAAATGATGTAATCGTGCCCAAGCATTGCATCCTGGGAAGGTTACATCAGCAGAGCATTGCTGGGAAATCTCATCTGTAATCCCATTAGAGCTCAGGAAAAGCAATTTTCCTCCCCTGAGATTATGTGCATAGTCACATGCTCTAGTTACATGTGCCAGAGTTCCAGGAAGTAAAGGAAGATCTAGTATACTGCCTTTAGTTAAAATGGCCACTGTCAGTAGACTGGGGAAGAAAAATAAAAAGTCTGCAATTATCTAGAAGTATCTGTTTGTAGATTGTCATTACTAAACATTTCTAAAGGTGGCTTTGTTGTTATTTTGAACATATGGGTAAACTTCTACTTTAACTATTTTTCCATTCCGAGAAGTGTAATGGAAATGTGGGCTTCCCATATATATGCAATCAGAGCAGTTCTGGTAATAGGTGCCTGTCAGTGCATGCTCAAGTTAGACCAAGTGCACTTATATTTCCAGGCCTAAACTTTCTATTCAGTTGGATGTACATAGACAGTTGGGCAATCCCAACTTGTAAATATTCTGCCTTATTTATACCTCCCAACTGTCCCTCATTTGGAGGGACTTCCCTGATTTAAACCAAATTCTCTGTCTCTCTTTTCTACTCAGTTGTCCCTCTTTTTGGTCTGATGTACAGATACCTATGAAGAGGTAATATTTAACTACCAAAGGTGCTATTCTGCACTAAAACCTTTATTCTTATCTCTTATCTTGTTTGCTATTTTAAAAAGTCAGTATCCATAAAAAATGATGGTGAATAAAAAAAAATTCTGGGTTTAACCAATCATTTGTGGCATACAAATTCTTAATGGTCTACATAACTTGGGATGTTGGAAGGGTGCTTCTATTGCCTAAATACATTGAGGGAATTTATGAACACTGAAGCAGACAGTTGTCCATGGCAACCAATCAGCTTCTATCTTTAATTTTTAAAGCTTAACTAAACAAGCTAAAAAGAGAGAAACTGATTGGTTACTATGGGCAACTGCTCCAGTTTTGATAAATTACTCCATTGTGCTAGAAGGTCTCTTTCTCATCTCAGATGGTTGGAATGTATGCCTATGTGTAGCATATTTAAGTTTTACTTTTTGTTGTTATTGCACTCTAAAAAGTTATTATAAACAATACTAAAAACACATTTTTTTTCACATACCATCAATGCAATCCTGCACCCCACATCACCCTTTCAGGGTCATAGTTTACCCTTGAATTGTTTACTCTTCAAAAATATCTCATGTATATGACCAGATTGAAACTATGGGGTCTATTCACTAAGCTGCCATAGGCAGCCGAGTGAAAGACCGACCTGAAGTGAAGTGAGCCGAACGCTGTTCGGCTATTCACTTCAGGCTGGTACGGCTGATTTCAGCTGTATAAAAAAAGAAGAAAAAAAACCTCTCCACGGCGCTCTGGGAGTCCCAGGAGAGAAACACTGATTTTGTTTCTTTATTCTGACACAAAGCCGTGTCAGAATAGAAAAAATAAATGTTTTGCCCATAGGAATGCATTGCTAGATTCCTATTGGCTATTTCAATTTGCAATAGCCAATAGTAAGCTAGCATTGCACCCGCCCTCTGCTACAGTTCTCCATCAGGTTCATAAGCAGAGGGCGGGTGCAATGCTAGTTTACTGTTGGCTATTGCAAATTGAAATAGCCAATAGGAATCTAGCAATGCATTCCTATGGGCAAATTAGTTTTTTTTCTATTCTGACACGGCTCCATGTCAGAATAAAGAAAAAAAAAGAAAAAGCAGTGTATCTCTCCTTGGCGGCCGGGAGCGGGAGACTCCCGGAGCGCCCGGGAGAGTTTGCTGTCTGGAGATCAGAGTCCCTGGTTAGCTGGTAACCAGGGACGCTGATATCTCTGCAAGTGACCAGAGCCAGCTGTAAGATCACGGCTGGCTCCACCCAGCTGTCAGAAGCAGGCAGTCAGAAGCAGGCTCGGCCAGCTTCGGCTTTCAGCGCGGCTCAGCCAAGCCGAGGCATATGCCTTTGGCTCGACTGAGCTGCTCGGCTAAGTGCGGGAGCTGTACGGGCTATTGTGAATAGCCCATACAGCAGCCCTTCGGTTCCACTGAACCAAAGGGGTCCTGGGGCCGAAGCTAGCCGAAGGATCGGCCGAAGCTACGGCTAGATCCTTCAGCTGCTTCGTGAATAGACCCCTATGTTTTCCTCTAGGCTGCTTTGATTATGGTCCACTATAATAGAACATTCTTGTGGCTGCGCTGCATAAAATAGCAAAATAGTCAGCAGCCCCTTTCTTATGAGCTTATACTGCAACATAGTCCTGCTTCCATATAAGGATAATAACCTTCAGAGCCTGCACAGAAGGCCTCTGACACAATACAGCAGATCATAAACATCCACCCTCTTCATGAGGGTAACCAGGGAGACAAGCAATAAAAAAAAAAGCATTTACAGTGATCTCTAAATAACCCGTTCTGATGTCTAACACTGATATAAGCATATAAAGAGGGGTTCTAAGATCTGTAAAAAATAAAAATAAATAAAAAAAATCACAAAGAAACACTCCTGTATAGTCACAATGGTAAGGTACACACTTGAAATTCTAGGACAGCAAAGAAAAACAAACAAAATCCTTAACAAATGACTCTATGGCATGTTTAATCATTCGCTCATGGATGGCTCTTTGAGAAAGACAGCAGCTCGGCTGCATTTGTCATTTAAGATACAGATAATTTTATGACTTTATGAAGATGGAGCTCAGTGAGAAAACAAAAGCATAAATTTAGAAAATAATACCGGGTACTAGTGAAAGTATGACAATGACACAGTTCTAAGCCTGCCATGTTATATTAGCACTAATAATGCCCAGCAGTAAGATTTGTCAGTGTGGTGGAAAGCCATAGCAACAGGTTAGATTCTTGCAGTACGCACATATTTGTATGCAAATAGAATGTCAAAGCAGCAGGAATTATTAGACAAATGAGGCCTGATTTTGCCACTGGGCATTTACATTCGTATTTAGTATTGGCTAGACATCTGCTACATGTATATATTCTTTCAGTTATATTATGTAATACACAAAATCTGCACATATCATACAAAGAGAAATAATCATGAAATAAAACAAATTGACATATTTGTAACAAAATAAAAACGTTTACAGACATAGGGGTCTATTCACTAAGCTGCCGAAGGATCTAGCCGTAGCTCCGGCTCATCCTTCGGCTAGCTTCGGCCCCAGGACCCCTTCGGTTCAGTAGAACTGAAGGGCTGCTGTTCGGGCTATTCTCTATAGCCCGTACAGCTCCCGAAGTTGGCCGAACGGCTCAGTGGAGCTGAAGGCATATGCCTTGGCTCGACTGAGCCGCGCTGAAAGCTGAAGCTGGCCGAATGGCCGGCCATTGGCCGGCCGACAGCTTGCTTATGACAACTGGGCGGAGCAAGCCGTCATCTCACGGCTGGCTCCGGCCACTTGCAGAGAGATCAGCGTCCCTGGTTACCAGCTAACCAGGGACGCTGTCGTTACACACTGAGAGTGGCCTCTCCGTGTTCTTAGTGTGTAATGACAGATGGCGTTCCTGGTTACCTGGTAACCAGGAACGCCATCTGTCATTCCTCCCCCGGACACTCTGGGAGTCTAATATGCTCCCGGCCGCCCGGGAGAGAAACACTTTCTCCCAGAAAGGTTCACTCTGCTTGATTGAGCAGAGTAAACCTTTAACTGCTCAGGTTTTTTTTCTTCTGACATCGGAGCCGTTGGCTGCCGTCAGAAGAAAATAGAAAAAAAAGAAATCAGCCTAGGAATGCATAGCTAGATTCCTATTGGTTATTTCAATTTGCAATAGCAAACTAGCTATTGCACCCGCCCACTGCTGCTGTCAATCAGCAGAGGGGGACCTGCAGTTCTCCATCAGGTCCCCTCTCTGGTGATTGACATCAGCAGAGGGTGGGTGCAATAGCTAGTTTGATATTGGCTATTGCAAAGGGAAATAGCCAATAGGAATCTAGCTATGCATTCTTTTCTTTTTTTTGATGGCAGCAGAACCGCCCGGCCAATAGAAAACCGTTGGGCGGAGCTAGCTGTCACTGCAAGCTCCGCACAATCATTTTCTAATTTTTTTTCTACTTTTTTAACCATTTTTCTATTCTGCTTGGTCCCACAGAGGGACTGAGCAGAACAGCCGAGCCGAATGCCGCTCACTACTCACTGCTGTTCGGCATCTATGAGAATACACCGAACAGCAGTGAGTAGCCTGCCGGAGGTTCAGCTTAGCTGAACCAGATGTTGGAGTCGAACTCCTTCTGCACTTCTGGTCGGCTGAACATGCTGTGCATGTTCGGCTGACCCGGAGCCACCCAAAACCACCCGAAGTACGGCTGATTTCAGCCTATATACGGCTGGGATCAGCCGTACCAGCCTGAAGTGAATAGCCGAACTGCATTCAGCTCACTTCGCTTTGGGTCGGTTAGTCACTCGGATGCCTACGGCAGCTTAGTGAATAGACCCTTTAGCGTGTCTAAAACAGGTATCTTATTGGCAAATCTTAAGCTATTGATTGCAGTTCTCATCCCTGTCCCTTGCCTGATGGAAGGAAGTGGAAGCTTTGGTGGGTAGGAAGGCAAATCTCCATTTTCTTCAAGAGCTCCAGGCAATGCCACTATCCAACACTTCTGGGTGTGTTGGACAGCATTTCCCTCACGAACTGCTGTGGTTTCTTTGGCTGCTGTGTCCTGTAGGGATGTAGAGCTCAGCAGGAGGAACCACAACACCCAGCATGGGAAGTTTCAGAAGTGTCGAATAGCAGAGTCTCCATGAACTCTTGAAGGAAACAAAGATGTGACTTCCCACACACTGAAGAGGTGAGTATATATCTGCTTCTTATACAAGGTAATCACAGTTAGTAATGTCTCCAAGGCAAAAGGGTCACATTAAGGGCCAATTCAAACCAGCTATTATGCTAAACACACAGCAGCTGGTGTGCTTTGCCTGAGACATTGCAGATCCACTGGTCCCGGAACATCACACTGTGTACTTTTTTTTGGTAGAACTTTATTGAAGTTCTACAGGGACAACAGGGTACATGGCGGCTGTTCCACTTTGCATCCTGCTGCGCTAAAAAAAAGTACAGCATGCCATACCTTTTTCAGCACGCACCACTGTGTTCCCATCACAACGTGGTAATGTGAACTAAGCCTATCCATGATAAAGCAAATTGCCATGTCTTGCATTGGGGCTGCAATGGAAACGACAGCCAGCGCAGCCCAAATGCAAATGGTGTGAATCGGCCCTAAATGTCTAAAAGTAAAGGGTTTGTCTAGGAACATGTACCACAAGATGTCTTCTACTTGCCTATTTTTTTACCAAGGAAGCCTTTTTGTTGTGCCACATGAAAACTAGTTTCACTGTTATAAGAATCCTGACTTCCCTGACTTTAGGGCTAAGACCTTCCACACCATATTTAATGAAAGTGCTTTAGTGGTCAACAATGACGGGTTTATTGGTTGGAGAAACAGCATTTAGTCTAAAGTCATAAAAGTTAGATGTACATTCTGGAAACAAAGGGATCTGTCTTCTTGAAATTATCAGCATATGGCAAGCTTTAGTGTGTAAACACATTTGTCCTCTATGAATACATGTTACAGCAATAAGATATGTAGCACCAATGATAATGAGGGAAAAAACACCTACTGTATGTATATGTACATGCCTTTGCAAATACTCTTTAAAATAAAAGAATAATGAGATTTCAATAAAGAAGAAAACATTGAAGAGGAAAGCTATTTATAATTGATATTGCCTAGGGAAGCCAACAAATATGTATAGGCACAAGGCATACTTGTGTGTGAACTAGAAGAGGGAGTTTGGTACAGGGAGTTCAGTGTAGCAGTAGCAGCAGTAGCAATATGACTTCCTTATGTTTTATTTCACACTGTCTGAACTTAATCTTTCACATCTTCAGACAGCATGACAGGAGCATGCAAAACAGGTTAGTGTGATGTATAAAATATGTATGTTTCTCTATGTTTCCTTTGAGCTCTGAACTGGATAGAATCAAACTATTCGTGCTTAATCTATAAGAAATGGAAAAAGCTTCCTTTGTCGATGATTTGCACTATGATTTGTGAAGTATTATTCAGGACGTATGTCCGAAGACAGATTAAGAAAACGCTGTGACTGATAGTCGATTTACGGCTTCACTGCTCTTCTTGACTACCAAAATTCTGCAGAACAGACATATGTGTGGTGACCGCCACACCAATGAATTCATTTTCTGCTGCACTATATCAATAAAAAACATGAATAAACAATGTTTACTTCAAAGTATTCTGGTCTAAATTAAAAAATAAAGTTGTTTTGTAGTGGGGCTTGCCCAAACTGTGGACATTAAAGTAGAATGAATCCCTCTTTTTTTGCATATATCTACTGCTAGCAATCAGTAGATATATGCAAAAACAAAAAAAATTAAAAAGTTACCAAATAGGTAATTACTTACCTGTGTCTCTCAGCCACTGTCCAAAGATCTGAAAAATTATTGAGCGGCTGTGAAGGATCATGGGGCAGGCGCATGTGCAGTAGAGATCTTCAGCCGGGAGAAGAGGAGAGACACAGGATAAGTCAATGCATGCAGCCGGGAGCGTGCACGCTGACAGACACCGTGAGGCAGAAGACACAGCACTCAGCGCTGGATCAGAGACTGCACCAGAGCTGGAGGGACTCCCAAAAACAACTGGAAAGAAGAAGATGATCGGATCAAGAGGCATCATTTAAGGTAAGTCCTTAAAGCAGCATTGGGGGGAGGAATTGTCACTTTAATGTCACTTTAAGTGGTTTATTCACTATAGAGCTGAAGGATCCAGCTGTAGCTTCGGCTGATCCTTCAGCTCACCACGGCCCTTCACTTCAGTCGAACCGAAGGGGTGCTGTGTGGGCTATTCACAACCTTAGTGACACCCAAAGGGTGGAGAAAAGTCGGCTGAAGGCCGACCGTTCTCCACGCAAATGACAGTTGGACGGAGCCTCCCCCCGCCCAGTTGTAATGACAGATCAGCATCCCCAAATTACCTAGTGATGCTGATCTGTCATTAAATAATACCAACTGGGCAGAGCCGGCCGGCTACGCTCTGTTGGGGTTTTTTTTGCACACGACCTGCTAGTAGACTCTCTAGACCCTTTTGACTCCAATAGTAATCAGTTGGGCGGAGCTAGTGGCATCTGACAGATTCAACATTGTGCGTTGGGAATTCGTCGCTTGCGGTCGGGTTGGCGTGCGTCATTTTTTAAAATTATTTATTTATTTATTTATATTTTCTTTTTAAAAATGTATTATTTTCTTTTTTTAATTTTAATTTTTTTTTTTACATTTTTTGAAATACTTTGTAAAACATTTTTTTTGCATTTATTGAAATTTTTTTCTATTCTGCTTGCCACCTCGGGTGTAGCGAGAAAAATAGCTGAGCCGAATGTTGCATTTGGCTATTCACCTGCTTTGCATGTTCGGCTGACTGAAGGCAGCTGATGTATGGCTGATTTTAGCCGATGTATGGCTGAAATCAGCCATACAAGGCAGATGTGAATAGCCGAACAGCGTTCGGCTCACTTCACTTCGGCCGGGTTATTCTCTAGGCTGTCTTCGGCAGCTAAGTGAATAACCCCCTAAATATTTTACATATTAGTAAAAAGCCACTCTAGTTATATGTACTATGAAGTAATTCAACCTCAAAGACCACAACAGAGACTCTAAAGTTTAGTTTAAGGGCCCATTCACACCATCTCCATGCGTTTATTGTGATTGCCAATGACGCAAGTACGCGGTACAGTGCGATTTAAAATAGTGCATGCACTATTTTTTTAATCGCAATGCATGGTATTTGCAGTAGTGCAAGCTGCAGTGTGGCTGATCTCACTGAGGGTTGGAGATACGTATAGAAATAGCACTCAATGCACCTCCTGCATTGTTATGGTGCGTGTGGTGCGTTGTGTGATACCGTGTGTTAATCGCACACAACCGTGCAAGTAAAGCATAGAAATGATGTGAGCAGGCCTTTAGGTTCTAACAGCTTACAGCACCTGGTGTTTGTTCACATTAGAGAGCATGCACTATTTTTTTAATCGCAACGCATGGTATTTGCAGTAGTGCAAGCTGCAGTGTGGCTGATCGCACTGAGGGTTGGAGGTACGTTTGGAAATAGCACTCAATGCACCTCCTGCATTGTGATTGTCCGGGAGGTGCGTTGTGTGATACCGTGTGTTAATCGCACACAACCGTGCAAGTAAAGCATAGAAATGGTCTGAACGGGCCTTTAGGTTCTAACAGCTTACAGCACCTGGTGTTTCTTCACATTAGAGAGCTAGCAGGCTGCTACATTTATGCTGCCATAGAAAATAAGGGGAGAGGAGCTGTGACTTTAGGGCTTCTGTTGGGAACTTTGAAGATTACTTTCGCTAAAATACATACAGCTACAGAAGTAAATAAGGGCTTGTTTTAATATGCTTTTGTTCAAAATATGTAAATATTTTAATGTGCATAGTTTGGGCATAGGTGACTTTTAATCTTTTATAACTGTTTTTTCATAAATATGTTAACTGAAATTAATAATCAGATAAATAAAAATGATTTAGTCCTTAACAATATGCTGTTCTTAAATAATTTTACTTCTATTACAGCATTTCTAATAAATTGTACTTTTTAGCATTCTTTTGGTTTGGTTTCTCCTGCCAGAAAGAAAATATTTAACCTAGCGATTTACATTTATCTTATACATAAAAATGTATACAGTTGGTGTTCTCAGTTTTAGGTGGATATCTACCTATGTTATTTCTTATATTTATAATGCCATGTTATCATATTACAATAAGTTAGCATTAATCCCTCCTTAAAAAGTTAATACAGTAAAGCATTGGATAAATGTTTTTCTATCAAAATAAATACAAAGTCACAATGTACAGCTCCAGGATCTAATTAAAGCTACAACAAATGTCAATAGCACATATGCCACAAATGTTATTGCATCTGTTGACATGTGTGATATGGCGGTTCCAGCATGCAGTCATTCCAGTATTTGCAGCCTTGGTATCATTGAAGGCTGCTACAAAATGTCATATAGCCCAGAGAAAAGGGAACAAATATCAAGGTATTTTAAAAATGTATATGCAATCTTTAAAAACATTTTAATGCATAGTTGTCTGTGTATCTATCATATATCCAGCAAACATGTTTTGCAGAACTGGAATTTTATTTTACATTTCCACACATCATATCAATTTATTCTGTATGAAAGGTAAATAAAATAGTAGTATGTATTCTGTATGTACAAATTTAATTGATGTGCCCCGATATATTGTGACACACTTAAATCACTCATTCACAGTATAATTTGATTCTAAAGCACCATTCAGTTATACTGACATGTATAGACATTTAGATCCATCATGTTATACTATTTCTGTGTTAATCAAATAAACAATGTATGTAGGTTTTAAAACATAAATTAAATGTTTTAGGGTTTTTTTTTCATAAGAATAGCATTATATGTATGCAGCAAATGTTGTCATTATGAGCTGCATTTAAAGCAGTTTGCTACAAATGGATTTTGCCAAACTTGATTTTGTATTGAGTGGAATTACAACTTTCACCTCCATCAAAATGCAGCTGAAATTAGCCTCTAACTTAATAAACAGCAATACCATGCAAAATTAGCTGCAAAATAAGTTCACTTACTTTAAGTTAGAAGCATGCATTGCTCCTAGCTGTGATGTGGCTTTGTTGATAAAAAAAAATCATGTCATATCTCATTGCTGTGTGACATGGCTTTGTTGATGAACAAAGCCATGTTACTAATATGTCACTGACACAGTGGTGAGTGCTGGGCTGGTTAAGAATGGCTTTGTTTTTCAATTGAACCATGTATTCACCATGTCCCTGTTGACACTGTGATAACATGACTTTGTTTATAAACAAAAATGTAGGGTTATAATTAGAGACATGGGTATGGGTAATTTTAGGGTTAGCACTAGAATCAGGGTTACTATAGGGTAAGGTTATCACTAGGGTGAGGATTATTGTTATAGTTACCATTAGGTTTTTCAGCACAACAAAGGGTTCAGGATAGATGAAAGGGTCTTTGTTATCCTTAACCATTTAAAGACCATTGCACCCTTAAAAACATGAAGCCCACCTTAATTTTGCCTTTTGCATGCCTCCAATGCATTTCATCAATTGCCATACATTTGGCAAACTGAAGGATAAGATTTTGTCATCCTTATATTTAACAAGTCAGTATGGCAACCATTACTCCCACTGCCTTTTGTGTGTAAAGGCCAGAAAATGAAGGGAAATCTCACCAAGGAGACACAGACAGCAAATAAAACCTGACTGGGGTCTTAGCCATTACCTTCTTTATCCAAAATGTTTAAAAGCTTTGGCTTCAAATCTTCTCCACCTCTCCAGGGCTGACTATGCTTGGTTTAGACTATATATTTTTTTGTTATATTGAAATTCAGAACATAAACTTTTAAAGCTTTTAAACAGATCCACACCTGCTGCCTGCTTGGCTTGTTGCCCATCTGCTGCTTAAACTGTAAGCTGATAAAAGACGAGGTGTACTTTTTTTATATGGTTCATAATTATATAAGCAAGTGTCAGAATTTTAGTGCTGTGTTTAAAATCATTGACCTGTGTTGCCATATAACTTTATGTCTAATATGATTAATCTGATATCCTGCTTTTGCCTTGACCGCATGCATACATAGGCTTCTACATATGGAAGTAGGTTTTTATACGTAACCACAAATACCAAAATATCACAGAATAACCTCTTTGTCTGTTGAGTCCTACAAAGAGGTTGATCTGTGATATTTTGGTATTTGTGGTTACCCAGGGACTCCAGATTGAATCACTAAAGGGGTTGTGTCGGTCAAATTTTTTTAGCTGTTTTTATACATGCATTTATTACTCAATACGGAATGATTAAGTTGCTTTCAAGTCTTCAAGTTACATGACTGTACTGGTTTGCCCTGTGTATTGCTAATTTAGCAAAGAGGCCATTCATATGACAGAATTACAGCTTACTAGTGAAGATGAGGTGGTTGTCTTCTATTTAAGCAAAATGGCATCTAGCATACATTATTGCCATAACATTAAGCCGTTTCTGTAGAACTGCATACATTAGCTTTCCAATCACCGTAAACTAATGCAAATTCCAAACTGTCAGATATATTAACTGCCTTAAGTTTCATATTGACAAATGGATCATAAGTGAATGTATTGAAGGGTAAAGAATGAATGGTGAAATCCACAAGACCTGTAAGTACCTTATTGTTAGAAAAAGTAGACTATTTCTCAGGATATAAAACCTCCACATATATGCACACTTTACAATCATGTCTACCACACACAAGCTACATATGCAAATTGCTCATTTTTAAGATCTTGGTATACAATATGTACTTTGTAAGTTACCAGAACTTTATATATATGACTTGAATACAGGAGATACACTTATGAAGAATTTATGAAAAAAAAATTGCTGAAAATGTTTATTTAGTCTCTCATACAGTACCTTGTTTAGCAGAGACAACAGAAGGGAAGACTTAAAAAAATAAATCTACTAATGCATCTTTCCTTTCCTTTCCCAGAGCAATTTATCTTAAATCAGATTTAAGAGGTAATCTAACTCATGGTGACATAGACAACAATAAAATCCTGGGAACTACAGACCAGTCAGTCTAACATCAATAGTATGCAAAGTGTTTGAGAAAATGATAAAAGACTATTTAGTAGATGTTGTTCATGTCAATGATATAATATGTGATAATCAGCATGGATTTATGAAGGACCGTTCTTGTCAGACCAACCTACTAACAGTCTATGAAGAGGTGAGTAGAAATCTGGATAGAGGAAAGCCGGTGGATGTGATGTACCTGAATTTTGCCAAAGCATTTGACACAGTACCACATAAATGCTAAATACACAAGCTGAAATCTATGGGCTGAAATCTAATGTTGTCAGAACTAGCTACAGGAACGTGTCCAGAAAGTATTGATAAATGGCTCTTTTTCAAAATGGTCTAAGGTCAAGAGAGATGTGGCCCAGGGTTCTGTGCTAGGCCCCATACTGTTTATTAATAATGTTGAGTAAGGTATTAATAGCTATGTTTCTGTGTTTGCAGATTATACTAAAATTGGGTGTGTAATAGACACTAGTCTGGACATTATAATATTGCAGGAGGACCTGGATAAAATACGGCAGTGGGCAACTACATGTCAGATGAGGTTTAATGTTGAAATATGTAAAGTAATGCATTTTGGGGTTAAATGTAGGCAAGTGGAATATTAATGGGAACACCAATAGGGAAGTCAGAAATGGAAAAAGATTTGGGGGTCATAGTCAACTACAGATTGAACAGTAGCATGCAATGCCAGGCTACAGCAAACAAAGCTAGCAGAGTACTGTCATGCATTAAAAAGGGAATGTACTCTAGAGACAACGCAATACTTTTGCCACTTTATAGATCACTTGTTCGGCCTCATATTACAATAAGTTAGCATTAATCCCCAATTAAAAAGTTAATACAGTAAAGCATTGGATAAATGTTTTTCTATCAAAATAAACACAAAGTCACAATGTACAGCTCCAGGATCTAATTAAAGCTACAACAAATGTCAACAGCACATATCCCACAAATGTTATTGCATCTGTTGACATGTGTGATATGGCGGTTCCAGCATGCAGTCATTCCAGTATTTGCAGCCTTGGTATCATTGAAGGCTGCTACAAAATGTCATATAGCCCAATAAATGGCCCATTTAACAGCAAACAAAGCTAGCAGAGTACTGTCATGCATTAAAAAGGGAATGTACTCTAGAGACAACGCAATACTTTTGCCACTTTATAGATCACTGGTTCAGTATGCGGTTCAGTTTTGGTCACCAATCCACAGAAAAGATGTCCTTGAGCTAGAGAGAGTCCAGAGAAGGGCAACAAAACTAATTAATGGGCCATTTAAACTTGTTCATGATGGAAGTGAGGCGCTTAAGAGGTGACATGATTGTGATGTACAAAATGTTTAGTGGTGATGGCAACCTCAGCAATAAACCTTTACTGGAAACTCCCTAAAAAAGACTAGAGGTCACCACCTAAAATTGGTGGAGAAAATATTTAACCACAAAGGGCGTAGGGGCTTCTTTTCAGTTAGAGCGGTTACATTTTGGAACTCTTCCCACAAGCAGTGGTATCAAAGAGTATTGAATAATTCAAACATGATTTAGATACCTTCCTCAAAGACCATACAGGGGTACAGGTTCTCTTAAAAACTAGACCACACAGGGATTTAAATATACACACACACGCACGCACGCACAACCACAAACAGACACACAAAGATTGAACTTGATGGACCTGTGTCTTTATTCAACTTCAAATACTATGTACTATGTAACTATTCTAATCGAGCATCTAAATGCTTGCTCTACTAGAAAATATGTTCTGCATTTATCCCTTTTAAATAGAGCAGAATGGGAAGATTTTACCTCATGTCCACTCTGGCCCTCTTCAAACAGACAGAAAGATCCTAGATGTTCCCTCACTTCTTGATTTAACTTTCATCAATTAGTTAGGAAGTGGGGAAACTTCCCTTTACTTCCTCTTTTATCAAATAGACAGCAAGTAAGGAAAATCTTCCCAAACACAGACACAAATAGTGGTTGACAGAGATCTAACCCTTCCCCCAATCTATCCAAAATTAAGAGAAAAAAACTTTTGGCTGGAGAAGGGCATTTCAATTCCCAGAATGATATAACATCAAAGGAGGCCAGCACAGAAATCACATTCCCATATAATCTGAATAGACAAAATCAATGTAAACATGTTTAAATGTACACAAGTTTGATACTGCAATCAACAACAGGAAAAACCTATTGAAGGTAGAGTCATGAATCAAAGAAATCCCCTCATGCAGCTGTGACAACCCTGTGCCCTCTTTCTGTCTCTGCTAGCATAACTATTGCATTATATAACTAAGTAACAGACATCCTGCTTCGCTCAGTGCTTAGCTGTCATGCAGTGTAAGAAATGAGGAATGATGGTCTCTATGAGTGAATACAGGGCTGGGGCATTACAAATGTTTCTCTATATTCACCTACATTGGCAGGCAAACTTTCTTCCTTACACTGTGTAGGAAATAAACACTAAAATAAGTAGAATGCCTATCACTTAGATATACTATGGTAACAATGCTGGGAGAACAGGACAAAGGATACATGGTTGTCATTGCTGTAAGAGACTTGTTCTCTGACTCATCTCCGCCATCAATGGTTATGTCATCTCTGAATAAAATCTCTGAACATAAGACTGTATGGCACGGTAAACGGTATCTATATGAAAGATTTGTTTGAGGGTATGGTGTCATAAGCCTCTACATGTAAATATACACTGACAATATCCATGAAGTTTACATGGAGGTATTTATGAGGGTTCACCGCAATAAGCATCTGTATGTTTATTTACACTATAATTTATATGGAGACTTTGTATTTGAGGGTGAAGTGGGTGAAGTGTTTTAAAGGAGAACTATGGGGTCAGTGCTTTTCCCCATAGTTCCCCTAAGGGTAACGGGAGGACACAAACTAGCATCCTCCCATCACGCAAAGCTCAGTATACCATGAGCTACAGCTCGCGGTATACTGAGACGCCGCAGCCGGGACCGATCCCGACATTAATGTATGGATCCACCCAGCTGCGTGTTTGACAGCTGGCTCTGCCTATCTAGGGGCAGACCCAGCTGTGCCTGCCCCCTCCCCCGTCCGTTCCGCCAGTCACTCTGGAGGATTGGACAGGGGAGGGGGGAATCCCTGCAGAGAGCCGTGAGTGACAGTCACGGCTCTCTGCAGAGACAGGATCGAGAAGTGAGCGAGCGACGGTATGTGTTCGGTCACTTCCCGATCTATTGAGCCGACGTGTGATAGTTTCATTGTCACAGGTCGGCTAGAACTTTGAGGCTGAGTGATTTTTACTCACCTCATAGTTCTCCTTTAAGTTTCCTTAAATGTAGAGGCAATATCTGCATGGTTTATATGAGGGTACAGTTGAGGTCATTATATACATGTGCATATACATTTACAATAACATATCTACATATTGTAGTTTAAATGAAGGTTATTTTTTCGCATTACAGGTAGAAAGTCTTGCTTGACAGGTACATGCTATGTTTATATTAAACTAATATGTTTAAGAAGGAATCAGGATCTGTCAGAATAATTAAGGTGTAGATACAGCCAAAACATTTTATTAGATTTAAATACTGTAGAGAAGAGTTAAAAGCCCTGCAATTTATTGTTTTGCTGTTTGTGTACCATTTGGGAAATTGTCCTTGACTTCCTGTTTCAGAGATGCAACAGACTGTTAGAGGAAATCGTTCAAAGAGAGAATTTCCTTCTTTGACAGTTGTGCCTAGGGATCGACTGATATCATTTTTCAAGAGCCGATACCGATGTTTAGCCGCCTTTCAGACAGATCGTCGATATGAGGTGCCAATATTCTGTACATTTGAAGTTGTGAGAAAAATCAACACAATTTTTAAGTATACTGGAAACTGCAGACCCCAGGTGACCACACTAGCATGCTTGGACTTGTGGTCCTCTGGAGACCACAAGTATACTGGGATAGGTCCCGCTCCCAGTATATTTGTGGTTTCCAGAGGACCACAGCATGCCTGTGAGGCCACTTGGGACTACAAATCCAAGAATGTATGTGTGGTCAACCGGGGTCTGCATGTTCTAGTATACTAGTGGTGTCAAGAGGAGCACAAGTCTCAGCATGACTGTGAGTGACAAAGATATTATGGACACTCAGAGCACTCAGTTAGAGCACTCAGTTAGAGCACCACTTTAATTCATATCAAACTTTAGCACACTTCAGTTTAACTTGTGTATTTCTCTCTTTGTATCCTTGGTTTGGGAAAGTGATTTGTTTAGGCCACATCTTGCAGATATTAATTATTTTGTGCTAAGGACACATAGCTTTAGTTTTAAAACAATTTTCACATGATGTTGATTTCACAATATATCTAATACATATTTTAATGAGTAGTTAACACAAATGCCTGGAATACATTATTAATGATTATGTCAATAAATATCAGTTGTTTATCCTAATAAAAGTAGAAACTGCTATACAGACGCACTTGTGTGTACGTCAGTTTCTCTAGCATTATGCTATATGGGTGCACCTTAACCTTTTTCTTCTAGGATGGGTGTGGTATTGAATTTAATTCTGTCTATGACAGGTCGGCAGGAAAAAGACTAGTGTAGAAGGGATGAGGAAATAAACTTTTCTTTTATCTTTATAAAAACCTGCTGAGTGCAAGTTTTATATATACATTTTGGTTATTCATTATTTAGCTTGCACAGCTCTACCTTGTGTCTGGCTGTGCTCTCGGTGCGCTGCTCTCTGTGCCCTGAAATATATGGGCATAGACGAAATGGTGTCTACATGTGTGCTTCTGCAGCAGCGGAGGAGATCACTCTGCAGAGCAGGCAGCTTTCAAGACACAGGCTGGGGAACTGCTGCTACAGGACCTCAGGCTGGCCACCCTTAAATATCATTAGAGGCAGCGGAGGAGGAGATCACTCTGCCGGAGGAGGCACACAGGACACAGGTTGGGGATCTGCCGATTATTCCACTCATTGTGGAGACGGCATTGTGGAGACGGCAACCCGCCAATGAAGCAGTGCCGTTCGTCCGTTTTATTTACAACGGGCGGACGGCAACTGGTTAAACAGTTATTTTAACTGTAGCACAGGAAAGCAGCAAGGAAGTCAGCATATATAATTTTTAGAATTATAATAATACAACAGTAAAAATAATCCATGTCTTGCAAAAGATATAAAGAAGGGTTTAAATCAATAACTTTGATAATTGGAACTGCCAAATGAGCAAACATAATTTCTTTAAATGAGCTATCATATGATAGCTGGTTAGGAGAATCATTTTTAAAAGTCCTTTACTTTTCTACAGCTATATTTTATATTATTTCCACCTCTATTATTGTACTTGACAAGGTACGTTATATATATCTTTTTTATAGATCAGGAACATAAACAAAGATGACATAAAAAATGTGTTTTAAACTCACACTTGTAGAGGGTGAAGAATAAATGGCTGGTAACAGTATTTGTTATGTGCCTGCTGCACAGTAAAAGGAAATTGGCCATACACTAAAATACATAAGGAGATGTGGGAGATGGACATGTACTAAATACATATTGCTCCCTTCTGGGTGAGGTCTGCATTCCTCATGAATAAGAGCTGATTGTGTGGTTCTCATTTGCAGACACCACACCTCAATGTCACCTTAAAGCAAACATGCTGCAGATGCCCCATAGCCACATAAATAGAGATAAATCCAAACAGTCACATGCAAGCTAAAAACAGCAATATAATATATTATACTCCATGTATCAAAGTGTACTATCTGTGAAATACTGAGTGTGAGTTACTACTCCTCAGCCACCAATAAGCATTAGAGCTGAGCTGAATGTGTAAAATAAATCCAATTGTTAGTAATAATAACTTCATACATAAGGCCTATACTCTAAAATTCAAGTTAAAAATCAACATCCAAATAAAAATCAGTAATTATTATAAATTATGATAACGGAGTTAGTAAGTGGGCAGCACAGAGGTATAGTGGTTAGCGCCAGGTCACTATCTGCAAGGAGTTTGCATGTTCTCCCTGTGCCTGTGTGGGTTTTCTCCGAGTACTCCTGTTTTCTCCCACACTCCAAAGACATGTTGGTAGGTTAATTGGCTCCTCTCTAAGTTGGCCCTCTATGTATGCATGTGAGATAGGGACCTTAGATTGTAAGCTCCTTGAGGGTAGGGACTGAGGGACTGATGTGAATGTGCAACTATGTAAAGTGCTGGGTAACTTGTCGGCACTATATAAATACCTGTAATACAATAAAATAAGTGCAGGACTAACTAACATTCAAGTATAGACTTGTTATTTATAACTATGCCATATTATACACTGTCTGTGTAAGTCCAGAGTAAGTGAATTAATTATCTGGTATGTTCATAGAATTGTCTGCTTATAAATGTATATGGCATTCTTGATTTTTAAAGGAACCTGCCACAAGAAGACTGTCAATACCTGGCTTGGCTTTAATACTTTGTGAATTACAAAGCTGGAACAAGTATACAGATAAGAAGTTGCAAATTTCAAGTCTGAACTCTAGTTTAGACTGGGGGCATATAATAGAGAAATGCAGCAAATCCAGTGCACTCCATACAGAAACAGACCATATGCAGTGGGTGATAAGATTAAATGATGAATGGAGCTGTCACGCACAACAGACATCAAATATTATTTATTATCGCTGCAATACCATAATGAGAGGTAAAGATAGGACATTTTTTCATCACATCATAAAAAGTGTTTCTAGGCCACTGAAGGCTTCTTCCGTTTGGTCACTACTGCCCCTGGTTTCCTTGAAATGTGGCTTTTTTATGGGTGACAAATTGATGTCCTGCCTTCACCTTCCAGTATGGTGTACTAGGGATAATATATAGGGGTTGTTTTACTAAAGGAAAATATGGTGTTCACGTTGCAAGGGAATATAAACTTTGAAAGGAATTTTCCTTTAGTTTAGAGAATGAGGTAAAGCACTGCTGACTTCCATCATCCAATCATCTGCAAGCAAAAAATGCTGTTTTTTTAATTTTCCTTGCTCATAATTGGGTATTCTTTGCAAAGTTAATTTTCACCACATTCACTGAGTTAAAGGAAAATTCCCCTGCAAAGTGCAAATTCCTTTGCAAAGTAAAAAGCCTACTTGCCTCTAGTAAATTACTCCCATAATGTTTTATATGATAGCGAGAATTACATACCTTATTTATTGGTTCTTCAAGCTATCTCCTCATTGGTTCTGGTATTGATGATTAGTCCAACCAAACCACTGGTCCTCCTCTCACCAATGTAATCACGAACAATACATTGTCCCCTTGACAGCATTGTACATGATGCTGTCAAGGGGAGTGAGCAAGGAAGATAACTGGCTGCCAAGGGAATGGGGAATAGAGTAAGTATTCTTCTCCATTACACCCCTGAACATAACAAGTATCAAGTCACGGGGGGCTAATCACCCACATTTAATTTTTTTTATAGCTGACTGGAGTTTACTTTTGAAATGTACGTAAACTTACAACTTTTTTCATTTTGGATAGATTATTGAGGGGTAAAGATCCCTGTGAGGCTTCCTTTGCGTATTTTTTAATGAAGTGAAGGAACTCCTAACTTTTAAGTGCAGTTCTGGTCCTTATTGGGTGTGTAAGGTAAGTGCACTTTTACAGACAGTTCCCTAATCTACAGTTGCCTTTGGTAGGTTCTTGTAGCAATGTTGAAATAAACAAAAGGCAGAGAGCACAAGTCCACTGATGCATATACACAATCATTTGTATTGTTCATTGTACTCAATAAAAACATCCAACACATTTTGGGGGTTTAGAAGGTTCCCTGCATTAGCTGATGAAATAAAAACTGGAACAGAAGCTTTTAGCAAACTATTAGAAAATGTCTCAGTATTTATGAAATATAGTTTCTAAAAATCATTCTACAGTGAAGACATAATTTTTCACCCCTAATGGAGGGTGCCTTCTAAATCCTCCATTAGGAAGATTAACCCTCCCAAAAAAGCAATGTAAGGGAGATCTTCCAGTGGGGACACTTGTTCCGGTGACAACTGTCTAAGAGGGCCTTTCCCTTACTTTGGACAGATTTTCTCTCTCTTCCTGATGTGACTTCAGGAAAGCAAATTAAGAGAAATATCCCCAAGGTGACATCGATGGAAAATACCTGAAAATGGGTTTTAACCCTTCCCTACACATTTTTTGAATTTACACATTCTTGTATTAGCAAGATGTATTTTAAGTAGCCTAATTTTCACAGCCTAGCCTCTCATCTAGCACTGGACAATGCTATTTTTTACCTTGGCATTTGTTACAGTCCAAAGTATACTTATGCAATACCACAAATGTTAATGCCATAGAATGTGCACTGGCCCTAGCAGTCAAAATTGTGTTCTTCTGTACTTTGTGGGAACTTTGGTTTTGACAAATAAACACTTAACAGGTTCCCTTTACAGGATTAATGAAAGGCAGATAGGAAACTAAGGGGTCTATTCACAAAGCTGCCGAAGGATCTGGCCGTAGCTTCGGCCGATCCTTCGGCTGGCTTCGGCCCCAGGACCCCTTCGGTTCAGGAGAACCGAGGGGGTGCTGTACGGGCTATTCACAATAGCCTGTACAGCTCCCGATCACGGCCGAGCAGCTCAGTCGAGCGCTGAGCCGTGCTGAAAGCCGAAGCTGGCCGAGCAGCATGTTCGGCTGATCCGAAGCCACACGAAGCAAGCCGATGTACGGCTGATTTCAGCCGATATACGGCTGAAATCAGCCGTACCAGCCTGAAGTGAATAGCCGAACAGTGTTCGGCTCACTTCACTTCTGATCGGTCATTCACTCGGCTGCCCTCGGCAGCTTTGTGAATAGACCCCTAAGTCATGAAGACAAAGGGCAATGCACCATATTGCTTGAAAAACTGCAAACCGGAGGTCATCGTTATCTAATTCATGTTCAGGTCAGAACTGCCTGTCTCTCGAGAATTATGGAGAAGACTATTGTTAGTAAAAAAAGGAATGCCTTTGAGCAACTCTTTAATTTTACAGTACATCTTGCCACTCTGTATTCAGGCAAATAGGTCAATTTTCTACAATATTCAGACAAGATAAGCAATATTAATATAGATATCACTGACAGTACCGGAACGAGGTTCTCTGATACCCAAAGGAAGGATGCCAAATTGCCGCCCCTCCACATACAGACACACACACACAGTCGAGTATCCACATGTAGAGTGGCCAGGTTGGTGCAAGGTACAGCTGCTGTCCACTGGCCCTGGGGTTACCACTGAATGCGATGGAGGTGGGGGTGCTGCTATGCGATTAAACTAGTGTGATTTTTTTTAATATTGGCATGTAAAAACAGAGCCAGAACTTCATTAACATTACCATAATTCTAATTCATTCTTCCATCTGGAAACAAAAGTAATTAATAACTCATCAAAAGTGCAAATTTTATTCTGCAATTTGTCAATTTATAAACACACTAGAATTATGTTACTGGTAAAAATAATTACGTTAATGTGGCTCAACAAAAACTAATGCAAGTTCACATATGGATGGTAAAAAAATATCTAAAGAAGAGAGGGGATGAAGGAGTTAATTTAAAAAGTTAACGGTTAAAAAGGGTTAACATATTATTTTTGTGTTATAGTATTTTATGCATTTTACAGTAACTTTTGAAATAAGGCTTCAATAGTACTTTTTATTCTAAAATTAATGAAGAACAGGACTGTGCTGTCATACTGACAGCTTAATCCTGCATATTACACTTGAAGAGCACAGCTCCCCCAGTTCAATCAGCAGAGCTCTGCTTTTGCTTTGAGAGCACTGCATAAAATTGTCAGTGCTATATAAATACCTGTAATAAATAAGTAAAATAAATATTAACCTGATTGTACATCAAATACATATGATACCTCTTCCCTATATCTTCCTAAAACAAATGTTTTCACTTTGGAGCTGTAATCTTTCAGTTAGAAATCATTGAATAAAAAAATCTTTCAATCCGTATAAACCATTCACTTCCTAAACTGGTTGTCAAGAAACACAAAAATTTGATGAATCTGCATTGTATAACAAGCTTCACTTCTCACTTCTTATTTGTACAGTAAATGGATCCCCTTGGGCTTCTCATAACACATACACTATTCAGGTGTTCATTATTTTCTGAAGCTTAGAACAACTGTATTCTAGTCTTCCTCTAATGTGTTTTCAAGGTGGTTGTGAATACACATCAATCATTTATTATGATGACAATAATTAAACATTCAGATAAAATCACAGTCTTGCAATACCACTGTTTCTTGTTTAATCTCCCTGGCGGTATTCCCGAGTGTGGCTCGGGGTTCATTTTCAGTACCAAGAGCGGTAACAACGAGCCACACTCGGGATTGCGCAAAAGTGTCACTTACCTTGTCCCTGCGAGCCCAATTTAGGTGAGTTATTCCTAAGATTTACTAAGAATTACAGGCCTACACTATAAAACAACAAAAAATACTGCTTTGGCATGCTAAAATCCTGCATAATCATACCACCGGGGAGGTTAAATAGTGTCATCAGAGTGAAATTATAACCATTATAAAAGTTGATGTTTCCAGTAGAGACATAAATGTATTTCTTCAAATAGAGTGTGAGTAGCAAAACTCTTCAATAACCCATAACAAGTACTGTAATCTGAATTCACCATGCAGTGATCTACAGAGTAAATTCTGGTTAGTTCCTCTGGGTTACTGTATTTAAATAATAGTATCTCACTCCTCAGCCACACTCAATCCTTTACGCAAATGATCTTTGAACCCAAGACAACAGGATATGTTATTGTTTTATTTGCCTTCATGTGGCTCGGAATACTGTGACAACGGGTAAATTATGATGATATGATGATGAAAAAAATGTGTAGCTGATAACTATATAGGGAAAAGTTGCCCTTCTGCCACCCATAGGTAAAAGGTATGGCAAGCCTGAGGTAGAGGAAATTAAAAAGACAGACAGTTTACCTGTTGCCCACAGTTACCTAGAACTAAAAGAGCTGATTGAGCTGTTGTCTTATTTTGCTAGCAAAGTGTTTCAAGGTGTAAAGAAAAAGTCAGTGACATGATGTGTGGGCAGCTGTGTGCCATCATTGACAGTCTTGCTTCCCTAATCTATTGCCTATGTTGGATATGCACAAATCCAGCCTTGCTTGTCACATTTTAAAATGGATTTGACAATAAAAACATATGATATGCTTTTGAGTATGGGCAACACTTTTGTTTTTCTATACAGTATACATTATACCCATTGCAGTTTGATGTTTTCACTGTTTTATGTCTTTTTTTGTAGTTTTGGAAAGAGCAGGGAGTGGATAAAATCCTTGTTCATTTTTTTGTTTTTTGTGTCCCATCAGTCAGTTTTCCCTTCTACACTGTCCCAGACACAACAACAGTGAGTGAAAGGTAAAATCCCTAAAATGAAGGTAAATCCCCTTTTAAGCATCTGTTCCTGGGACAGGTATCTTCACTGGAAGATTTTCCCTCATCTCCTGTTCTGATGAAAGCAGTAAAATTATGGGATTTCCATAACTTGCATTCCCAGTTACACTGGTTACTACGACAAATAGAGAGGGTGAATCTCTCCATACAAAATACAGACAGCAATAAAAAGCTGACAAAGTTTCTAACACTCCTCTGTTGTACCCAAGTAAGTCACTGGGACACGTTACTATGCAGTTAATCCTTAAAAAAACATATGATAGCTGCCACCATGTGTTTTAACAGAAACATGCACTGTTCACAATATCTACTTTAGTAATCCTGACGTTTAGGAAATGTCTGTGTCACTAGCTGTCATGCCAGACAGGGATGAAACAAATTATTCAAATGTTCTGCTACAGATCCCATACTTGTGTACAACAAGCTACAGATACTGGATCCCGAAGCAGGCCATCCTCTGCTCGATGTGCAATCATTTTAGACAAAAGTGAAGCTGTCCTTCAAAATAAAAGCTGATACGGATGTTTATTAATTTGTCTGGTGCAAATAACAAAATCTCCAGAACCTCCACCCTCTAAAGTGTTTCACTCAGCAATGAGATTAATCAGAGTGTGATTAGGCTCACTGAAGAGTGAAAACAAACAAAAGGAACAGCAAATTAAATGGGATTAAAAGTGAAACGTACAAATTGTGCCTGGGATTTTATTTTGGTCAACTGACCCTAATACATGACTCTTAGCATTCTGGCATGGTTCTGAATCAAGAGCCCCAGTTGCCAATAGCAACAGCTTTTTATTGATCCGCTAGAGGATGTCACTGATCCAACCCCCACCAAATCAGTCAACGAACACATTATTGAATAAAATTAAATTTACGGTTTGATGAAGACCAAAATGTGACCAATCCCTGTGCTGTACATTATAGTGTATGCATGATTTGGTATCAGCTTGTTTTTTTTCTTACACATTAGTGTAACCAGGGTTTATGAAGTACATTCCATCATAGCACGAATTATGGATATTGTATGAAACTTACCTTAGAGGACTTTAGCTTAATGGTTGTTTATGACCACTATTAGCAGGCTCTGGATTAAGGGACACTCTGGTAATGTGGTTTATAACATTATGCTAATCCTTTTTAATACGTTTTATGATGACCTTCTTTGTGTCTTTTGTTTATGTGGGGCGTATGTGTCTGTACTCTGTCTTGTCAATACAAATCTAAATCAGATTGTTTTGTCACTGATTTGTGAATTTTGAAGAAATTAGGGTGGGACTGTGTTCTGTATGACTCCCTATTCTCACCACTCAGTTGGGGTTCATCAACCCTCATTATCCTCACAGTTTGATATCAGTTTTTACATGCTACCTGCTAATTATGTTTTGACTACAGTACCTGGAATACCTAATTGTATATAAAAAACAGGGCAGTGTTATTATTCTACCAGTTTAAAAACATAAATGGTAAAGGGAGGGTACAACATATTCTCACATTATTGTGCACATTCTACTAGCGGGATGCCGTATAACATATTCTATTGCTACAAAATCTGAGACATTTACTTAAGGAAAACCTTTCCCATTTAATTACATTTTTTGAAATTATTGCAACAAACTATACACCAAAACATTTCAATTTAATAATAACACATTTCCACATAATGGCAGAACCATCTCCATATGGTATAAGTCATAATATTCTATCTCTAATTTTCTTTCTTTCTGAATGCAGGTACAAATTTAACTAATTCGGTTGGCATAATTTTGACCATAGTCAACAGATATGATTTGATTAGTTCCACATACTTTTTTTGCATTCTAAAAGGGAAGAGAATAGTCAAATTCTATTCGCATTCTCATCCATCTAGGTCTGCAATTAGCTTGATGACTGGCATAAAATATAGCACACTGCAGAATATGTAGAAATTAAAATCATAAATAAATTGTACATTTATAATAAAATAATCGGTTGTTTAGTTAGGTTTGATGCCTGTGGACATTTGGCGACTCTGTCTAGCAAGATGTCCTGTGACAGTTTTTCATTTCAGAGTTTCTCCAAATATTCTCATTTTTCATGAATTGAGTTAACTGTCCAACTGTGATAAATTTAGGCATTGCTATGCTTGTTGGCTTTCAGAGAACTGACAATGAAAAACATGAACCATAGTGTCTGTTCTTTTGAAATAACAAAATTCAACATGCTTACCCCTAAAATTAAATTTAAATTGTTATGGAGAACTAAACCATTCCAAAAGAAATTATGTTTTATAAACAGCAGCGTTTAAACATCCATCATTGTCTGCTGTTTGGTCTTGGTTGCTACTGTATCAGTTTTGCTATCAGTATGGCAGTGTTGATGCCTGCTGTCTTTTCTGGCATTCTTGCAAGATGCGGCAGATCCACACAGAATGGACTTGCGTTTTGTGAAACAATAGCCATGGAATGCACTTTAGCTAGCTTTCTCAGATGACAAATAATATATGCACATCAGAGTATATGAAGTATTCATTCCAGAATCATGTTACATTAATGAAACGCGGGGACAACTAATACCAAAGGAATAACAGTGAAGTTGTCCACAATGATCTAGGACTTAGAGTTATTTTCTAATTAGTACTCAATTGTTGCTTTTATTACTACCAACATTTTCCACAGGATTACATTTGTAAGCCACAGTGGGGCTGAATTATAGAAACTTGAGGGAGCAAGAACTGACTGCCGATAATAACAAGATATCATGGGGTGAATTTATGAACTTGTTTGCGACAACATTTTTAGTCGCAAAGACCAAAATATCATGCTAATAGCGGAGTTTTATTTTTGTTATGCGTCTTTTTTTAAATGTTCTTTCAACATATTAATGTTTGCAACTCACTGCACATATTTTTCAAATTTCACATAATTTCTCAACTTCGCTGTAATTGCGTCTAGCATTTACAACATTAAAAGACCTTCAAACTGACACATATCCTAAAAGTGCTCCTGATCACTTCTGACAGTCTCACGAAGATGATTCAACTTCACATCTTCAAGTCAGCTGAGCACTCTGGAACTATTCAGCAGTCCTCCAGGAGGTTTCCAGCAAGCTTGCAACAATTAAAAGACAATTTAGAGACAATTTTGAAACAATTCTCCCTATGAAGGCATTCAGGAATAATAATAAATCTGTTGTGAAATCAGGGATGCAACAGTTTAAAAGACACTTTTTTAAAAGACACTGATAATGCAACCAAATTGATAAATTCCCCCATGTGCTCTATTTTAACATGCATTGAACATTTGAAGTAAATGTCTTTTTAGGTGTTATGGCTAAACCCAATATTACTTCTTCAAAAGTCTACAGTATGTCCAGAGATTTTTTTTTACAACATTTGTACCAGACAAGATAATATGTCTAAAAGTCAAGTAGACAGCATTAAAACATATACACTGAGTGGCCAGATTATTATGACCACCTGACATTTGTAGACAAATTAGCTATAATTTCGCACTGAAGTTGCTAGAGGGCCAGACCATTATAAATAGGGAAGCAGGTTGTTTACCACGACAGTAGAAGTGATTTTTTTCTGAAGATATGGGTAAACAACGCGATTTAACAGCCTTTGAACGTGGGATGATTGCTGGCACGGAGTCATGGAGCAAGTATCAGCAAAACAGCAGAATTTGTTAAATGAACTTCTGCCTCATCCCAAAATTCAGGTCACCAACCACAAAAAAAAATGGCCGCTGAGAGCTGACCCACTCATGCACAGTAAGCAAGGTCAACCTTGTGGGCTTTGGCAAAATTAACACCGGAGCCTGCACCAAAATGCTGGGACCCCCAAAAAGAACCTGTTCTGCACTTAGAGGAGGAGAAGAAGAGTAGCTGAAGGGGGAGGGGAGGAATGGGAAGAAGCAAAAAGGGTTGGAGCCCACTCCACATGGGGAGGGGGCGGGAGTTGGAAGAACCCAAGGTTACAGGAACATGGCGCTGGTCAGAGGCAGACTAAGGCAAAGGAGGAAAGGAGGATTGTACTCACTACACCCATGTCTTCTTCCTCTAATGAGGAAAATGATCTTCTGCTCCACTCACTTTGGATAAGCATACCCCTACGGGGTCTTCAGGGATGGGGGTCACACCATGCGGATGCACCACTGCCCTGGGCCAGTAGAGCACCCTGTAACTAACCAAATACACTGCACAACTTGTGTCTAACACAGGGTCTAGTGTGCAAGCAACAATACAAGGCTGGCCCCACATCTTCTTACATTGTGCTTGTGGGGTGTGGGTATGGCTACCGAAGCTCCTGCCATGGGGTGATCAGGAAACTGCACTTTTGCCAAGGTGGCTGCGTGCGGTTGAGGAGTACTTGCTTGAAGACATCATAAGGTAAGATTTAAACATATTCTGTCAGAGAGACAGAAACATGATGCCCATCACCTAAGGACACTGGCAAAAAACTTAGGATCTGTGGTGGTAGAAGGAGTTGTATAGAATCAAAACAGCTGTGGCCAGTCCAATCACCTGTCAGTATACTATATAACCCAGTCTTCTTGATTAACCTGTGTCCTGTATGTTACAATCAAGAAATTATATTTATGAGCAAATTGATTTTATGTATTTTACTGTGTTTTGGGGCATTAGCTATATTAGCTCTCACAATGAAAAAGACACCCATCCAACTAGCTCCAAGTGTTAAACAAAGTATAAGCTGGCTCACAAGACTTAATGTGATGCACCACTGAGTTCAAGCCTGCTTGAACTTGTAACTCCTCATTCATACAAAAAAATTAAGCTATGGAGGCTCCACCTGTAAACGTTTTAAATTTATAATCTTTGATGGAACCTTTTAGCAGTTATATATTATTGTTTCTTTTCTGCAACTTATTGCATGACATGTTAGCATCTTAATCTCAGCGGCAGGAGGTGTAGAACAAATCCCTAGTCTTTACTGTGGGTGTCAAATTTGAAGTATAGGTATTGATACCCAGAAGCTAAAACAATGTATAGGTTTCAGAGTTAGCTGTCTTCACTAGACCAATTAAAATGTGTGTTATTTGTAGGCTTATACTGTATAATAAGACAAAAGTGCAAAATGCCATAACTGTGTACAGAGAGCAGTAACCCATAACAACCCATCAGATATATTTTTTCTGACTTTGACCTCAGTAAACCTGCAATGTACAGTAATCCATAACAACCGATTGAGCACTGCATGAGCTTTTTTTTTTTTAAACCGAGAAGTAGGTATATATGTGACAAGTAGAGCTGTAGCTAGCTCCTTTTGAGCCCAAGGCAAGAACAGACAATTGTGCCCCTCCCCCCAGGTTATTTTGAGGACAGTAAATAAATAACTAAATAACAAGGACATTAATGATATTAGAACAGTTTGAACTGAGCAGGGGAGTAAAAGGGTTTTTAAGGGGATGATGGGCACAGAGCATGGGGACATGGAGTGATAAGGACAGCGAAGGGGTGTAAAATGGATTTTTAAGAGGTAATGGGAACAGGCTATGGGGACATAGGGTGATAAGGACAGAGTGAATGGGGCCTAAGGGTGATGGGGGCAGAGCATAGGGACCTCAGGGTATAGGGACAGTGAAGGGGAGAAAAGGAGATTTTAAAAGGGGTTGATGGGGACAGAGCAGAGATCATTTGAAGATGGGGACAGAGCAAAGATAAGTCAAACTGATTTTTTTCAGGGGTGATGGTGATAGAGCAGGTTATGGAAGAAAATACTCCCAATGCGTTAGCATTGACGTTCCTCTTGTAATCCAGATCAGTGCATTTGTGCTTATATATCTTTGCCAAACATCATAAAATTCCCTGAATTTACTGTTAGTGCTATGCCTTTGGAGACCCAGTTATTACCTTGAAAAAGTAGCAGAGATCATCATCCGTCTTTGGGAGGGGCCACCTGCAGAAAACTACAGAGCGGGTGGATACAAGGCCAATCGCACTGCACAAGTGTAAAGAGCAGCAATGACTGGTCTTTATTACAGGAAGCTCCTGTGCAGAGGCAAAATATCACACTGGATTATTGCACATATCTGGAAGCAATGCAAGACAGCACACGAAGATTCAAGAAAGAATACACATCCCTGTTCTATTTAGACAATGTTTGCTTCTCCTAGTGTAGCCCCTTTGTCCTAAGTGGAGTAAATTTAGTGTTGCTGGAACTCTATCAGTCTGGCTGATTTGCAGTCTGTGATCATTTGGTCATTCCTGGGTGTTCTGCTATTGTCCGCACCTACCTGTAGTGTGTTGTGACCCTGCCACAGAGTGGGGCAGCCAATGAGAGAACACTGTGGGTGTTTATGTCTCTTCAGCCAATCATTAGGGGTTTCATTGCCAGTGGTGCATGCTGGGAAAGTAAATAAAATACTTAGCAATTGCCATGTGTTTGGGGCAGTCTGCCTCTGGGTCTAGTCTGGGGGTAGGATGTACACAGTTGGAGAATCTGACTAGGTCTTAAGCCTGTAGGAGGCCAGATGTGGACCCAGGGGGGGCCTGGAACTATCTGGGAAGGAGAACCACAGGATCCCTCTGACTGCTGGAGGTGCCAGGAAGGCCAGGATGGCCTGGACCTCAGGAACAAGTCAAGTCTGGTGTCTCCCCTAGTGATGATCTCAAGTACATCCACCATCCAGTTGTTTTTCTATAATACAGTGTCATCATCTGCTCGAATAAAGTATTCCTGCACAGTGGAAGCTGGAAGGGATTGGTAAGTCTGGAATCTATGTTGCTCATTAATGTCTGTAGCCCTATACCCTCTCTCCCAGTTTTGGCTGTACTACAATAAAGCATTAAGAAAGTACTTAAAGCGACTGGCACCCAATTTACTGATCACATTCCACTAAGGAATCATCCCTTAAAGTGAAATGTCAGCCCTACCTGCCTCTGGGGCTCTCTACATGCCTTTGGGGCTCAGGCGCCCCACACTAGAGTTCAGCTTCAAATAGTCAATAAGCATGTTTAAAATTCAGGACGGGTTAAAGTTTTTCATGAAAAACTTCTGTAATGCTCCACACAAGAGCATTCACACTGGAAGAGGGAGTGTTATCAGCCAATCCGGCTCTGCATATGTACTAACACTAAATATGCTGGCAACTGAAGAGAGCAGAGTGAGCAGAACAGTGTGTTGCTGCAAGTACACCATGCAATCAGCAGCTTGGAGGGGTACTGCCTGGTGGGGTAGTCTAGATCACAGAACCAGATAAACCAACTTACAAATCCTTTGCCAGGTAAGGCAATTTCCATTTATATTTTTTAACTGCATAGTTGTTCTCCTTGAATGCAGTTTTAAAATGTTATCAAAACCAAAACCTAAACTGAAACACATTGAAACTACACTTAATATATTAGTACTATACTTACATTACATTGAGCCTTTACTAGAGCTACAATTTTGTTCACATACCTGTGTCATGATACCACAGTATAAGTATTCAAAGGTGTAAATAAGACAATAAGCAGAACACCTCCTATGCCGTATGTTGGTAAACGTCTAAATTCTTTGCTTGCGGCAAGTCATCCCATTCTCCTGATTTCTTCGATGCACAGTTTATTGCTTTTGCACATCTCAGTTAAAGAAAAGCAGTGCTGTGAGAAATGTGGTGACATCCTTAGCTGAGCTCCTTGGAAAAATACTAGTTGCCTGGCTATTACCGTGATCAAGTGTTTTCATTCTTTTTGGACATGTTCCAAGCATTCAGCAAGTGAAATAAGCTCAAAGTATTGAATCAGAGCATTGCATTGAGTACTGAATTTCAAGCATGAAAGCCATCATTTTCAGAAGAGCAGATAAGGGAATGGCAGCATCAACATTTCTCTCAGTACAGGTTTACATGGTCCCTCTATTGACAAATCTTTGTATTCATATATAGTCTCCTCTATAAATGCCTTCTAATATATTTGTTTTACTTGCCTTTTCCTAAAGGCACCCAAATTATCTTTTTTTTTTTTTTTACATTCCCAAAGGGCTTGCCCTTCTACTCAGGCAATGTGGTTAGCACATTGCTGTCAGTTACATGATTGTGGGTAGACTGGATGGGGCCTTCACTAACCAGCATTAATGATTAGGGTTCTCAGTGTTGACAACTACATTGGCAGCACAGGGTGACAGAACTGCAGTAGTTTTGCTGTAGGCCATGAAGCAAAAAGTCACAATTACTGGCAGGATCACCAGGCACTGATTATACAGTATATAGGAAAGAGTAAATTAAAAAAAGAAAAAATATGTTTTTTTCTACATTAGAAGTTTAGGTTATTTTTTAACCTATTGTTCTGTAATGCATTGCAGCATGGTATATATTTCCAACCATTACTGCAGAAGTTGAAATATGCTGCTAGATATGCATTTTCTGATATCTTAAACCTGAATGTACAGTACTTGGTACAGTACTACAGTACTATGATACACACAGGACATGAGTCATACCACAGTGCTTATAATTGTGCAGAATAATGCAAAGCGGTGTTCTAGGACCCCTCGTGTAATAACTCTTACCTTGGCATGCCATACACAAAGGAGTAGGGGAAAAAATCTTGTATTCCAAAATGATGCATTGTATTCTACCTTTGCTCAGTTGATAGTACAGTATAAATGCTTGTTCGTGTTCTCAACTTTGTATTCATAGCATTGTGGCAAACTGTGGAATTAAAAACTAAATTGGTATGCCTTGAAACTGAAAAAAGAATGTAAATGTACGGTCAGCTGGTCCTCAAGACTTTGTTGTGACAAGAAGATTGTCTTTCCTATTCAACATGATAATACGCTCCATTAACCAACTTCAGAAGCTATCATATTTGTAGCTGTAAACTGCAACGTTATAAAGCTCTGATGTACCATTGCCCCTATGGCACTGAGAAGGCCAATTGTTAAAAGTTACAGTATATAAAAGTTTGACTGGTTTCTTCGACTTCATTCCTGACCTGTTCTTGACAGATTAAACCAATCACAGTGCTCCTTCTGACCATTTCTGCCTTTCTACCATTCTAAAGGGAATTAGGAAGTATATAAATTGTATCATAAAACACTTTCAGAATCCACATAATATGGTACTGATATCTCTGTTGATGAAAAAAGCATATTAGAATTGCATATCAGCAAGTGCTTTTGGAGGCAGACAAGATGCATCTCAGTACAGGAAAAGGACATGCAGCTTTGGTTGAGAATTTATTTTTAGATGTTTGTTTAGTGATATGAAGAACCCACAACAACTAGCTACCTCTAGTGGCCTTTTTATGTACCTGGAAAAAGAAAATGATACAAGCTGCTTAAAAACTAACAAATGTGAGATTTTCTGGGTCACTAAAGCTTTACAGGAAGTACTACGGGGCACATCACTTAAAAGGAAAATCAGTCTAAAAAGATATGCAGTCACTTCAGATTCAGCCTCCTGCACACACGGTTAAAGTGATTTGTATCAATACTGGACTACAATGTAGACATAAAAGGAAAGAACTTAACCATCTCATTAACACACAACACCAAGAAAGAGAGGAGGTGGGCTCTTTTTATTCTAAATTACACTAAAATAAATACTTTGGAAGCAGCTTATTTGGTGAAGAACAGTTTGTTAGGACTTTAAAAAAAAAGAACCGAACAGATGCTAAAATCCCGAAACGGTTACCAGCATCCATAAATCAGCACGTTAAAATACTGTAAATGTCATAATATTGTTTCAATCACTCTAAGTTAGCCAAGACATCTACATATGCTGTATCTGGGGAAAAAAAAGTAATCCTTCTATTTGGTCAGTCTGCTAGTCGAGTTAGGAAAGAAAAATGCATTACATTGATAATGAGTGTATTGCAAAAGGAGCTAAGACATCTTAAAGGTTGTTTACAAGACATGTCAAGACAAACAACGCTTACTCTAGTGGGTTAAAAGAAAAATTGGCTGGTCATCTTGGCCTAGAGGTCTCTAATTTCCATCAACATTTATATCATGCCTTTGCCAGCCCTGACAACACATTACAAGTACAACTATGACAAGCGATGCATAGTTTTGGTAACCATTAGTAAGCATTTCCAAAGAAAATACACAGCAACATACACCAAGTGCTAAGAGGCTCACACTTCTGTTATATATAATATAGACAACTGAAAGATGTGTCATCTGCCGCTACAGGATCTTAAATTCTAGTGACATGTTAATTACCGGTGTTGTATCAAAAGTGAGCACTTCCTAAGCTTGCCTCTGAAGCAATCACCTGTTGTAAAAATGACATATTTGAGAGTAGGAAACTCATGTCAAATAGCCAGCTCTCTGGCAAAACGTTGTTCAGATAAAAAAAAAAGGATGGCCCATTTTTAATAACCAAAGTGTCACAAAAGCTGTGTCAGTTATAACAACTTCTGAACACATATTAGCAGGTATATGCTACTTGCAGTAGCAGCGCTAACATTTTTAATGTGATTTAATGCTCTCTGTCACCCTGCAATTCATGTCTGATACAATCTGACACACATAAATTAAGAGCCCTAATCAAGCAAGTAAACGCTAGAGCAGCTGGGTAGACATCAAGTTGGCTAAACATGAATACAGTTCAATAGCTGAGGCAGATGTTGGAGTTGCTGGATAACCCTGCAGGAAATCAATGAGTTTTTTTTTTCCTCCTATGTAATACTGCTCTTAACAACTAAATAAATGGCTGAACACGAGCAGAATAAATGAAGAAGGGAACCTCGGATACTGCTTTATACTGTGACAAGTGGAGATAACAAACCTTGAGGATATTGCTCCTTGCAATTTAGCATTCACAATAAGCAGATCCATTTTATTGCTGGATAGCAACATGTAGAACAAGAGATTGAAGGATTCCTCTTAATAGCTTTCCTGATCTTGTGCAGATGGTGCTGCACCAGGTGATTCTGTGTTGACATGCATTCTGTACCCACATCGACTTTTAAGCAACACTTTTGAACTCAGAGCCATATGAACAACAATATATAAAGCAGCTGGCCACATTGAGCCCAACAATTATGCAAAACATCAGAGACAATCAAAAGGAGAAACACAGTCGACAGAGTTTAAAGTCACATTTTATCAGGCATCATCTTCTACGATCGTGCAGGATATTTTAGCATATCTTTTGCCACAACACAGTTTCTTATTGCATTCATAACGATAAGATGACTTTGCTAATCCTACCTTCCATGCCAGCTGCTTTTTGCTTGTCACTCCATCATGCCAATAAGTTGGCTGCTGTAACAAATCAAGATAGTGCAAAACAGCATCTTTTCCCTGCATCTGTCATCTTCCACAAAGCATTCTATTACTGCCGACTGCTGGGAACAAGAAAGTCTATTTGAATTCCAATAGCTCCCCTCACGCATGATTCAAGTTAGGTTAGGTGAGCATGCCTAACATGATTCTCACCATCATTTATTATGCAGCTGCTACACCGTCAGTGTGGTAACCAGTGACTTAATCTGACACGTCGGGCTCACAGAGCTAAACCGTGCTGCAAGCACACATGAGCACGAGAAGCAACGTTCATTAAATGAGCATCCCTCCTGTCGGAAACACACAGGCACTGCCTCTGCAAATCTGTTTTAAATCCCAAGCCTCTTTCTGTCCTATTGGCTGGGAAAAAAAATTACTTGCTCTCACAGATATATGCTGATAATCCAACTAAACTACACAGTGATAAAAATCAGGCATCGTCAGAGATCATATGACTTGTTGGATATGCAGCATCCTCCGTGTTCTCATCTCAAGGATGTTTTCATTTGTATTTAGCAGAGATTATTCTTCATAATGCAGCAAGAGATAAAGTGGACCTGAAATCGGAGCACACAGGTTTGCAAGAAATCAAGGCTGGAACGTAATTACAGCAGGTGGATGCAAATTTTACAGAGATACAAGGTTAAATGTCATGCATTGCTTTCACTCACAGAAACAGTGAGTGGCAGGAGTGACAGGCAAGAAAAGATGGCTAATTAACATTCCATCAGAACAAGAGCCAAATCACTAAGGCTGCTGACCTACATGTATTAAAATCACAGTCATTTACACCAAAGAGCTTTTACTTTCCACGTTCATGAGTTCAAACATATGTGACCAATGCCATCTATGGAAGCTATCAAGTACTGTATGTGTTAAGTGTTATCCAAGAAGGAGAAAAAGAGACTTCCTACAAAAGGTGGGGAATCCATCAATGATGTGTGAGTTTCTCAACAGTTTAAAGAGAACGTGTCGTGTCCCTGCTATTAATCCTCAACAAGTGAAATCTTTAAAGATAAATTGACTGCATGTATTAGCTTATTAAATGCCTCAGCTGTTTTTAAGTGCAAAGAGCAATGGTGTGCAGCAACTGATCACAGGTAAGCTTTCGTGAATCTAGCTATAGGTTTTTGTGGGTGACATTTTATGCTATATCAACACTTTTATGATTAAATATATTTTTAGTGTCCAGAGTAATTCTGTGCAGAAGCCTTTAATTCTTTTTATTATAGATGAGTGAATAATTAAAAATCTGCTCTGACAGCAATTTGCCTTAACCCCTCCTGATATCCAATTTGCCAGTAACTAATACAGTTGGGTTTTATCTTTTTTTTTGTTTGTGTGTGTTTTTTTTATTAAATACAAAATCTGTGCAGTCCCTACTATGGATATCAGCTCTGCACAACAGGTATAAGAGTCATACTCATGGGGAAGGGAGGGGAAATTGGGCTGGCTCTCCTGCAATGCTGATTCCAGTACCCATTCCCTCCAGAAGGGGGCTCTAAAAATGTGCCCCTATTTTCAATCCACTTGCATAGTGTTAAGAGGCACCATCTTACAAATGACTAGTGTAATATGTTGTGGTGCAGGTTAGTAGTATTGCTAATGCACAAACTTTTTATCTAGCTTTACCCTCATTTTCTGTTTGGTGAAACTTTGTCACCAGGAGAGGATGTGAGAGGGAACAACATTAAGGGATAGACTTAACAACCTGACAGGAGTTCTAACCCTACCTGACTTTATTTTAAATTGAAATTAAAAAAAAGATAAACATACACTTAAAAAACCTGTAAAGAAAAAAAAATAGTTAATAAATATACTGTAACTCCCATGCTGCAGGGCGTAACATCAACCTCCTTCCAACCAGAGTAGTCCCAAACCCGTGATATGAAACTATAGCAAAGTGCAGGGTATTTTAAAGAAGAGGGAAACCAGATGGAAAAGGAAGATGGAGGAGCTCTTGAATCTATTATTTATTCAGTTACATATAAGCCACCTTCTCCCCAAGAGGGAACTACACCCCCTTTCCCCTGCACATACACATACACACACACACACCACCTCCCAGGGTTCTGATAGGGAAGAAGAGCCAAGCTCCATAAGTAGTAGACTAGAACTGGGATTCTCAATGAGAGGACCTGTCCATTGGTACTAAAAGGATGATTACATAGTTTCTCTTTTTTTGAAAAACTAATATGAAACACAGCTTCTGCCAGCCCCAAATCAGCTCTATGATTGCTGAGTCTCGAGTTTGGCATATCACTTCAGGAAATATTGAAAAAGCAGCTGCTGTCCAGAAGGGCTACAAAATACCTTATATGAATGTTAAAAGCAACTGGTCATTTCACACAGCCACAGTGCTGTAGCCATTCCAGCATGCTCAATAGTCTGGCATGCAAGGCCTGGTAGGATTTGTAGTTAACCATTAGGTAGAGATCAACAGGTTGCCTCTCATTTGTATGGATTTATTATTGATATTTGTTTTATATTTTTACCAAATAAACTCATCTTGGTAACATTTCACTATAGTCATCCTTGGTGGTGCTACTAAATCAGCTACACTGGCAAAGGCAAGGGCTGGACCTCCCATTACGAATTGTTTAAAAAACATTCTCATATTTGGACTAATACTAAATATAAACTCAGTCAATAATGTAGAAGGGATCTCCAGAGAGACAACTTTCTGGATCTCCCTATAGTGTTTAAAAGTGTTTCAGTGCTAGCGCCCCCCTCATGTATCAACTTAAGAGAATTGAATAAAGGAGAGCCAGAAAAATGTTTTAACATTCTTTTTTTTTAACATACTGACACTGAAGGAGACCCAACAATTGACAGGTTCAGAAGCTGATGTATTAGGAAATGTACAACTTAATAAAATTAACATTAAACATGTTTTTGTGTGTTTATTTACTTTTAAATGTCATATGCAAACACACATTGTAAACAAATGGGCCAAGAAAAAACATTTTTAATTCCCCCGCCCCCCACATTCACGCGTAGATATGCGTCGGGTGCGCCTACGTGTGAAAACGACGATTGCGCCTATTGTGCTGCATCCAAATTTTTCAAGCCCTGTATATATATATGCACACACTGTATATATACTACACACAGTTAACCGAACTAGTGCTGAAACTGTTGTTGAAGAACACAGATTCAGCACTATGGAGAGTTCTGGCTGGTAAAATCGTCCATGGTGTTAAAAAGCTTCTTTGACAGATTACCACAAAAGTGACATTCACTGGCTAGTGTCTCTCCACAACCTCCTGAGGAAGTGGCCAGCTAGAGCCACAAAACATATTGAGACGGTGTTGTCGATGTCAAGATCTGACTTACACCCAAGATCTGACAACGAAAAAGTTTAAACATACCCGCGGAGACATCAGGCAACCTGCATGCCTGATTGCCTGATATCCCTTACTGGATATCATGCAACCACACCTTTGTGAGTATCTGTTTTTTCCTGCTATCACCTACCAAAATGGAATTTCACCATACCATATAAATTACTACACTAAGCCAGTTCTCATCTGGGAAGTCTACCCCTTCTTTCCTTTTCCAAGATTTTATAAAAATTGTGAATGCGGGCATGAAGCGGCAGGGGAAGGTAGGTGGATTGTATTAAGATTCCTTTTCAAATGTATTTCCTTTGGTATCATTCCTTACATCAATTTTAATAAATGTTTACAAGCAAGAACTGATTTTTGCTCCCTAGTAGGGATCAGGCTGATTATACAAATAATGTGCATGAAGCTGTGCATTTTTGGGGGGCCAACTGGTTGAGGGATAAGTTTCTGGTTTACAACTACCTTGGTTTTATAGCAAATCACCAATATTTACAGAGTTCGCAAATTGTGAACTCCTGGACGAAAGTTTTTATTTGAAATCATCACTCTCACAGGCTGCAGAATTTCCCCCCCCCTTCCTGACAACTCCACCATATACATAGTTACATAGTTAGTCAGATTGAAAAAAGACACAAGTTCAACGAGTTCAACCTAAATCCGAGGCTCCCCTTACCTTCCTGGGTGCACCCATTCGCTGATAGTCCCTGGCTAGTATTAACCCAAAAGTGATAACCTCTTATCACTTCTAGGTTTAGTACTGCCATTCCCCTGCCAGCTAGGTAGCTAAATGAGCATGATCTGTGCTAGTTTATTTTCAATGGAGTACAATATATATAAAACAATAAGTGATCAGCGCCAGTAAATAAATACAAATAAGAGCTACTAGGCACTCAAAATAAATAAAAAATAGGGGTTTAAAAAACCCCTTCTGATAGCAACAAAGTTAAGTAAAAAAATAAATAAAAGCCCCCTTCCCATCCCCATGTATACAAACATACAAATGTAAATGGGTGTTTCGGTGTGTCCATGTACAAAAACATTTTGGTATTGTCACACCCCCAGCCAGAGTGAGAGCAATAATTCTAGGACCATCATTCATAGTTAACTCTAAACTGGTGACTTGTAAAGGCTTTTAAAGAATCATCTATGGACAATTTTGGATTTGATAAACAGTTGCACTAATATTGTGTGACAAATATTTTCAACTGCTGATATTTTATTCTACAGGATCTCTGCTTTCAGAAAATATATAATGTTTGAAAGTTTTATGTGATTTTTAGGCCTAAAATGTACGTTTTAACATGCCTGCAAAAAATTATAAATAAACAGAGCTACTGCAAAAGGGTTGAAGGGATATCTGATGAATTGTTAACTTTAACCACACCACTTAAGATGGGTATACACAGATTGAAATTATTGCAGATTCAGCAGGAAATGGACAAAATGTGTCCTGTGGGTGGCCTTATCCCCTCAACGGAAGTTGATCATTAGATTTAATTTTGTTGGAGGTACATTCTGAAAAATGTCCGGCGAACAGTGCTTGCAGCCTATGCTGCAAGCACTGCTCAGGTATTTTGACAGTGGCCTGCGCCACTGTCAAAATACACTGTATACGGTGGGAGATTTGTTCATCCACACTGTTAGTGTGGATGTGGAAATCTGTCATATTTTTTTCTTTCAGCTTCACAGGCTGTACAAAAAAAATATCACTGTGTGTACCGAGTCTTAGGTCTGCGCCTGCAAAACAGCAGTGTTCTTTTCACACTATTATTTTATTCTTGCCACTAAAAAGGTCCATAGACCTAATGCTTCAACAAGGTGTTATAGGGGTTGGGAGTTTTTGCCATCCTTTATTTTATATGTGCATCGGAAATGGATTGTCCCCAAAGCAACCTGGGCAGGAACCTAGGATTTGTGGATACCCAGTGAACCCAGCTTCAACATTTATGCTCCTGCAGTAAACCAGGGGGATATCACTGGGCAAAGTTGTGCAACTGCATGTCACAAGAGAGGTTCCACTTTTTGGACCTGTGTCAATGGGCTTTGAGCTTGTGTTGGAGACATCAGTTTGAGACACTTCTGAGATCATTTATGGGCAGGTGTATCTGACATACAGTTGACCTCTATATGACCTGAATTTTTCCTGCTTTGAGCAGGTTATGTATTCCCATAGACTTGTATATGAATGCAAATCCCAACTGATGTAAACAAAAGCCAGGAAACACAAGTGCTAAGGTAGTTGATGTCTGAAGGTGAGGGGCAATGCCAGATCAAACAGGGCAAATGTGGTGGTGAACAAAAGCCTGTAAACTCAGGCCCTAAGCAGTTGGTGTCTGAAGGAGGGAGGCTTTGTAAGATCAGACAATGCAAATGTTTTGTGCTCCTGTGTGCTCATTGCAATCCCTACCAATGTACATCAAAGGGATGGGGGAACAGGGTGAAGCTGGCACTTTGCCTAGGTTTCTAATGCATTGCTTGTGTGAACTGCCAGTGTAACACTAAGTAAGAATCTGAAGTGATCGGTTGGGTCATTTCTAGTGAGATTTTAACAGCTGAATTTCTTATATATTATTTTATATCATGTTTTCTTAAAAATGCCTTGAAAATTTTACAATACTCTGTAGGGTCTTTTATTATCTAAGCTTTTGTTATCTGGCCAGAGGAGGGGACTGTGACCTAGCATTTGAAAAGCCTTCTCTCCTCCCTACAGGGAGCCTTTCTGTGGACTGCAAATTACTAGATGGGTCAGTTAAGTTGTTTTCTGAGAGCACAAGGTAGAAGTGAGTGAAGAACCTCCTGAGGATATGTAAACTGTGCACTGTAATAATGTGGGGAATATGCAGTTCAGAATTAATTTGCTGAATGTATATAATTACAGCTGTTGTTGTATTACTGAATAAAATGATTTTTTAGCCCTAGTATCTTGCTTGCTGCCTTGTAACACGTGACACGAAGCATTAGAATCATCAGTTCCTGCAGACAGACATTGTCGGTCTGCATTAAAACTTAGTAAATTAGTGGTATTAATGGAAATGTGATGTCAGCATTGTATTTTAATGAGATGGTCACTATCATAGCTTAGTAAGTATATGAACTCTTAAGCTTGTCTGCCACTTTGTTAAATGTCTTCCACATTTAATTTGTTGGAACAGTTAAGTGGAAAAGAGAATGAGCTCAGACACTTCTGTCCAAGTCAGTATTTTATAGAGGTATTAGTAGTAACAATTATGCCAGAACACTGATCTCACTAAAGGTAAAACGACACACTCATTAATTTCCGACATGTTGTGATGGCAGGAAGATATGAAATATAGCATTTCTGGTTAATTATCTACTGAGCCGTTAAGTAATAAAAATATGTCAGGAAAAAAGCTGAAATTATTTTACTGACAGGCTAGCCAAATTACAGTAAAGAAAATAAAATAGAAAATATATAGATGTTATAGTTTCTGGTTGCCCGTGTTACAGTAACTCAAGTCAATGAACCAACTTTAACATTAAAACTGCATCAAATAGAAATAGCTACATATTTTTATCTCAAAGCTGCATGATATTCAAGGGTGTTTGCAAACTGTAAATCACACATAACTCTCTCTGGATGCATAAACCACTCAGCCATGGCCGGCCAATAAAATGCATGTCAGCTTTATCAGGTAGTTTTATACTCAATGAGCTTTCCATGACAAGCAAGTACCCTAATAATTATAGCAGGTATTGTTTTTATTACCTCACTATCACCAATGTTTTGATCTATAAAGTAAGCTAGTAAATCATACATGAGTATATTTTGCTCAGCTTTATATTACCTTATTGCGAAGGTCATCATTAATTTCTAATTTAGTGAAAATCACAAAGTGAATAATTTACTACAAAAGATATATATGCAAATGCCAGTTACATGAGACATATATATATATGCCACTGAGACAACAATGATGGGGCCTACAGAATATCCTTTCATTGTGTAAAGGTGTATTGTGAGATATGTCAAAAAAACATCCATTATTCAGATGAGATAATGGAACATTAAGTGATAATATTTATATTATTTTATGTAAAACACCACCTGGTCTGTTTCTATCACATGGTATAAGGTAACGTTAAAATGGCATTTATGAAGAGGCAAATGCATTTTGATACATGCCACATGCAAGCCACCCATGTAACCTGAAATGTATCCAATAGAAACAGAAAGTATTTTACATTAGAATTCATCTATCGCAACAAAATATTTTAGAATAAAATGAGCAAATATAATAAAGCAACTTTTGGTTAAAATAAGATGTAAACTTTCAAAAATAAATGCTGGATAGTTCAGACTGCTGGTATCCAATACCTTGGATTTGCATGTGGAAGGTCTGAGCTTAGCAATTGTGGATACCAGAAAGAGAAATGTATGTGAGAATGCTCATTGGTGTTATGGATGCGGTGTAGCTCTAATTAATGGCATGAATAATGAGCAGTAAATAATCTGTGTGCACTACAGTGCAGATCTTGTGGATGCTGGGAAGTAAGCTGGGTATATAGTGGTGCAGATCTTATTGATGGCATTATAACTGTGCTGGAGTATAGATCTAATTTCTCTCATGTATAATAAGTAGTGTAGGAGCTGTGTATGCTACAAGCATGAATGCTGAGAAGTAAGCTGGGTATAATGGTTGCAGATCTCATTGATGGGGTGCTGTGCTGGGTGTAACTTTCTTTCCTGGCAAATGTAATGAGCAGTGAACTATGTGTGTAAATATTATAGGTGACATGGATACTGGGGACTAAGCTGGAAATACCAACTGCAGCTCTCTTGGGGGTATACCCATGGGCATATCTCAAAGAAAGCATTGATTCTGGTGAGTAAGCTGTGTGTGCTGCAGTACTGATCTCATGGATTCTGGAAAGTCTGGGTATATAGGCATTGATACTGGGGAATAGGTTGTGTATGCTGTAATGCAGATCTCACAGGTCTCTCCCCCTGTACATTTCTGCCCATGTGTGCAGAGATCAGTTGCTTCACTTCATGTGTTGTGACTTTAGAATTTCCTCATGTGACATTAACAGAGCTGAACAATCTGTAGAGAACATAGTACAGTAACCTGTAGCGACCTATTCATAATTCTGTTTACTTAAATTTGAACTATGGCCTCTTATTGAGAAAATGTGTACCGTAGCTCATAATTTTAAAAGCCAAGTCATACAAATTCCTGTTGAGCCTGCCAGTGTCTGCTTACACTGGAGTGGGATGAAAACAGTGTTTCAGGGGACATGGCTATTGGCATTCTTACTACTGATATGTAACTTTGTAGCTTGTCAATCAGCACCTGACCACACCTAGTCCTGTCCACTGCTTCCTAGATTGGCAACAATGCCTCTGTAGCTGAAACCCTTCCACTGTGAGCAGCAGTGTCTGGGAAGGGGAGCATTTAAGACACAGTGAAGGAGGATTTTGCTCAGTCAGGGAAGGTAAATGAACATTATTGTTTACATTATTAGATTTGATCATTACATAGTAACTGGCTTTGGTAGATATTTAGACTGTTATACTTTAGTTGTACTTTAAGCCAGAACAGTACAGTATGGATTTAGACAGGTTACTACTACACTTAACATGCCACACTTGTTCCTTTCCTAATAAATAACTACATTTATGCAAGGATCTTTAGAGAAAAAAACATTCATAAATCCTGTGCAATTCAAGTGGGGCATATTATGAAAATGTGCATAAACAGAACTTGCCTTTAAAGAAAATAACATGTCAAAACAATCAATAGATCCAAAGATGAAGTGCCCCTAAGGTAGATACAAATTCAGCCCCTCCATTTTTCTCCCTCAAGCCTCCGTAATGGTCCTTTAATGTGATCACCAGCATCATTATCAAAAGAGAGGCTCAAGATAGGAAAAAGTGGAACCATGCTTAACTATCATAGATAAAGTAGATTTGTAGATGCCCATTCATCGGCATTTCTTATCATTTGTCCTTGTCTGCAACAACCTGATCAGAAAGAATTAAGAATAGTAATAAATGATATTTCTAAAGTAATTCACTTTGCAGTTTTATCCTAAGATGTCCTCCATATGTTACTATGTTAGTGTACAACCAAATTTAAATTATTGGGACTACTGGATATATAGGAAGGGTCCCGACACGTTATAATTTTTGGTAAAGTATATTGTACAATCAGATATGTGGGAACATCCTAGAATTGTATATGGCTATTGGAGAATTACCTGTGTGCATGGCCAAGACTTTTTTTTTAATAGAGTATGAAAAGATTAAAACCCATCTCAGTTTATTTTTTTTTGTGTCCCATTGGGCAGATTTCTCTTCACTTCTTGTCCCGAAGAGGCAATGGGAAGTTAGAGAAAATCTCTACAGGAGAGGGGCATTCCCTTTTAGACAACTGTCACTGGAACAGGTGTCCCAATTGGAAGATTAATGCTCACATACTGTTCTGATCTCAACTGTAAAATTCTGATTTTCCTGTTGTTCTGTCTCAGTGATAATGGTCATTAGGACAAAGAAGAAAAAGTAAAACTAACTCCCCAACAGGAACACAGACAGCAAAAGAAAAAACAAACAAATAGATTTCTAACCATTCCCTATTTTATCCAAATTTGCTCATAAATATACTTTAATTTCAATACTTGCAGCTAAGACACACTTTAACCACACAAGATCTATATATAGATATATGTGTGAAGATTCATGTTGTGGAAGGTGTGAGCAGCAGCAGGGCAATCTTATTAATTTACTAGGAGACGTCCAAAACTCAAAAGATACTGGAAGGGAGCTATTGAAAATTTTAATAAGATTTATGGTACTACACTAGATGTTGATCCACTTACATGCATTTTGGGAGGTTTCAATTTTGGTAACTTAGAACATGATCGTATACTTGCAATTAATTATTATGTTATTATGTCATTATTTTTATACAAGTTCATCAAGTTCAACCTATAGGGTTGTATAAATCTTCTGTGAAGATATTCATAAATAAACCCCTTAAAGTCTATAAAAAAAAGATTATTTTTTTTTTTAAACATGCAGGCTGCATCCAACATTCTGGCTTTACTGTGCAATGAGTCTTTGACCTAGAACATGGGACCAGTGAATTCTGTAAAGTCTGAACAATGCACACGCGCACATCCATGCAAAGAGGCTGCCCCTGATACAGCTCCATGAGCCATACCAGGTGCATGCCCATGCCAAAACGATGAACATGAACTTTGTCTTCCTGACAGAGCCTCTGATGCAATATGGACTTCACATGGTCTTATGATTAAAAGTGTCTACAAATTAACTGCTAATGATGCCCATATCAACCAGATCTCCCCTTTCATATTTTCAAAATGATTGACATAACCTGTATTCTGACAGGCATTCTTTTTAACATTTCTTAACATGAAGCTTTTCTATAGTTTAACATAAAATTAACTATTAACAATGTACTTTTATACATAAGTTGAAAGGTGAGGTTTCAAAAAAAATACAACACATATTTAGCTTGTCCAACACCACATGAAAAGCCATTTTGCTATGTGTCTTGCAATGGACCTAGGCAGTTAAAATATTTTCTCTCACTATGAAAAAACAATGACATTTTTAGCTCAATTCTCTTCCTTGATAAACTGCAGCACATTTTTCTAATGGGATCATTTCAACATTCATTCATATGGTTTGACAAAGACATGTGAAAGGCAATTGAAAATCCTATTATTCAGTGTCACACACAGCCAAGATTCACTTCCCATTGCAGGTCAGAATCCCCGTTGTCTTGTTCATCTCCGTTGTGATTACTTAGGTGCAAATGTTGGTGCTGTTCTACATTGGTTCAGCAGTCAGCCAATCACTTGAGGTTCAATGAATTTGACCAGGCACTTTTTCCTTTGCTCAGAAAACTACTTGTTTTGTGTGTTATAATGAATACATTCTTATTTTTCTGACCGTCTCTTTATTTGATTTATGTCACCTTAGGCTGCCCTTGTTTTGCAGCTTATAAAATACACACTGCCAGTGTTAGTGAAAAAAAAAAATTCACACGTCTTAACAGGGTAGCCAGAATATGTTAGAATGAATGCTTATAAAATCCTGCTCTGGAGATGCAGAATAACAAATCAATAATTTCAATCATTGTCATCATCATCAGCAACAACATATTTGACAAGCGTATCCTAATATTGTCTGCATAAAATATTAGTTAATTACCAATGTAAAATTCTGTATGTTTGGCAGTTCAGTTGCCTACATCTTCTACATTTGGGCCATTCATCTCTAGTGTACTTAAAGTGACCCTGTTTCTAAAACAAGATTTGACTGTAAAAGAAGACTGTAAATACTCAACTTTCATGATACTCGTGCTGCCAAACACAGTTCAGTCCTGAGAGATTGTCCCCTCTAATCAGCTGGGAAACCAACACTTCCAGGTGTGTCATTCTGGGTGCAATACAACTCTCACAGGTTCTGACCTCAACATCATTGCAGGATACAGTAGTGATATTGAGGCCAGCAAGAAAAACCAATGAGAGCTGTGAAGGACCCAGGAAATAAACACTCCTTAGATGTCACACAAAGATTTCCTGCATTCTGTGTCATGGGCAGAGGGAGAGGTGAGTATCAACAGTCTTCTTTTACAGGCAATTTTCTTTTTAGTAACTACTATACTGACAGAGTCAAGCTTCTGAGAGGATTCTGAACACCAATGGAAAGGTAATGTTAAGGCAAAATTACTTTTATAAGAATGATATATTACTAGCAAAGGAGTACTCGTTCATAAATGTTAATTTAGACCAACTAGTCTTTGGTTTCTGCATGATTTAAAACAGACTGGTGTCTAGCAGAGTGAAAGCTGACTGTGGTATGAGGAGGACTGGTAGAAGAGGTGATAACTGACTATTGGGAGAAGAGGCTAGGCAGTATCTGGCCTGATCAATGAGTGGAGGTAAGAGAAGGGGATATTGTGGAATTTGATTGTAGGGAACAGAGAAGCCAAAACATGTGCTGATTATAGACCGTTGGGAAATAAGTAAAGTGTGAGCTGAGTATGCGCAGATAGGTTTAACAGAAGATTATCGTGATTTTGGAAAAGGAGGTAGAGCTGGAGATTATCATGCCAGAGGAGAGAAGAGACAAGGCAGACTCTAACTATTGGTGAGTGAAGGGGATAAAGGAGTGTCAGCAGGTCATGTTGTTATAAGAGGGAGAGGAGAGAGATTTGGAGCTGAATTTAAGCTGGGTATATAGAAGACAGAGTGGGATCTGATCATTGCAGGGGTGATACTTTGCTGGACATTTATGAAATGTCAGATAACATGCTATATGAGTGAGTGAGTGTATCTTCACTATGGCAGTTAGGGGGCCGTGCTCAGAACTTGGGGACATAATATTACAAAAAAGAGAGCATTTTTGATCATGAGAAGCAGTGAACGCCAAAGACACTGGAGCATAAAAGTGGCCACAAGAAAGCAGCCAGAGAGCTTCCAGTTATGGTACTGTCTGTTAACAGCAGAGGGGATTGGAGAGTATCCTTCAACAGGAAGTATCCTAAAGTGATTTTAGAAATGGTAAGGTGGAAGAAGTTGCAGACATGAGCAGGCTGTACTGTGGACAGTGGAAGGAGCAGTGGCGGAACTACCACCAGTGCAGGTGGTGCGGGCGCACTGGGGCCTCAGCCTGAGCCCCAATTTGCTAAATTTTGTATTTAATATCTCACTGGCTACCACCAGGATATGGTAGCAGATTATGCACTAAAGATTATAAGCACTTTTATTGTGTGTTAATAACACGTATTTGATAGATGTTTGGTTCACTTAACCTCTTGCCGTCCGCCCGTTAAGAAAAAACGGACGGACGGCAGACTCGCATCAGCGGGTTGCCGTCTCCAGATGGCATTTCATTCCTGCTCGCGCGCGCCCCCTAGCGCGCACGGGCAGGAAAGACCCGATCGTTTCCTCAGTCGTTAATGGCTGTTTCACATACAACCAGTTAGCGGCCCTATAGCCGCCGATCGGTTGTATGGCGTGAATTTCGGGAGCCCCCCCCCCAGTTGCATGCGCCAGCGCGCAAAAATGACAATTGCGCTACACATGTTACATATTGAAGCGAACGTCGGAGCGAGAGCAATCATTTTAGGACCATCAATCACTGATAACACTAAACTGATGAGCGGTAAAAGCTTTTAATGCGTCGCCTATGGACAATTTTGGGTAATGTAGTTTGAGGTTTCGCGCGCGCGTGCAATTTTAAGGCTTGACATGTTTGGTGTCTCTTTACCCGACGTGACCCCGTCTTTTATATTTTACCAAAAACTTGGGTAATAATAAATGTTTGAGAATTTATTATAGGGGAAACTGTTTTTTTTATTTTCTGTAATTTTTCCTTAATATATTCAAAAATAAAAACCCCAGTGGTGAATAAATACCACCAAAATAAAGCTCTATGTGTCCCCAAAAAAGGGTATAAAATCCATTTCAGTACAGCGCTGCATGACAGAATAAATGTCAGTCAAAGTACCGCAGCGCTGAATACTGAAAAATGGCCTGGATGGGAAGGGGGTTTAACACCCCGGATGTCAACTGGTTAATGGTGACCCTGAGCGCTGCACACTCATTTACATACCCTTACATAGAGTAGTGATGATGATGGTGATGATGATAATAATAACAACAACAACAATAATAATTAAATCCTCAATATCCTCTATAATATATTGGATATACATTTTTAATGACAGTGGTCCTTTAAAACTTTTACTTAGCAACATGTGGATTTCATAAGTGTCCTATATTTTAAGCTGTACCTAATATATTATATACAGATATAGGTGTTGTTTTGATGGTTTATGACAAATAACACACCACAAAATCTGAGGTTGAACTTAAAATGTTGATACTGATACTCTGATTTACACATGGAACATGTGCTTATCTCACATTACATCTAACAGAAACGCTGGAAGACATTCCTACTGTGCTTAGCACAGTTCACTCGCACATGTCTTTGTAGTTTTAATGCTGTTTTGCTGAACCTGTTGGTGTTATTTAGTGACACATACTGCAGCAAAATCAAAGAAAAATGTCGGAAGACATTTGTTATAGTGTAGTAAAAAATCAATGAAACGAACCGTAAAATGGCTGTTTTCACAAAAAATACTCTTAAGCTCTAATGGAGATATGATAAATTTTGTGAACAAAACATGTACATTATATATCCCTGAGGTGGATTCTGCCAAGTGCTGGCAATAAAGCTAAAGAGCTGATTTGTAAGAAAACTTAGTTTCTAATGGAGGATTGAAAACGAATGTATTTTTGCTCCTTATAACAATTTTAGAGTGAGTGTTATGGCACCTCTTCTGGATAGCAAAGAGAGATAGGTAAAGGAAGACATGCATAGCTTTTAAATGCATGACACCTTTTTTTTTTAATAAATCTTATAATATACTCTAGGGCCAAGAAAAAATGGTTTGATTTACCAAAGGAGTAAAGGTTTTGCTCTTAGCAAAGTGAATGCTGGTAGATTAGCTGGGCCGGTGTTCACTTTAAATACCCAATCATATGCAAGGTGATTATAAAAAAAGAATTTTGCTAGCACACAATGCGATATTCAAAGTGAACACAGGTTTACACAAGTGAGCATACACTTTGCAAAGTGAACAGCTTTTACTCCTTTAGAAAATCCATACCAAAAGCTATAGGGAAGCTTCGAGTCTTGGGGGATGATTTACTAAAGGCATTAAAGTGTTTTTACTTTGCAAGGACATTTTCAATTTTCATTTAGCTCAGTAAATGAGATAAAGTTCTGCTGACTTCCATTATTCAATCATGTGCAAGGAAAAATACTTTTTATTTTCCTTGTTTGTGATTAGGTATTCTTTGCAAAGTGAATTTTACCACATTTACTAAGCTAAGTGCAAATTCTCTTGCAGGCTATTTGCCTTTAGTAAATCAACTCCATAATCTTTGAATAAGAAAATTACCTACCTTATTCCTTGGTTCTAAAAGCTTTCTTCCCGTCGCTACCAGTATTGAAGATTAGTCTAACCAAGTCACTAGTCATCTGTGGTCAGATGGTCACACTCTCACCAATGTCACCAAGTACAATGCAAGACCAGTACCCTATGCTAGTCCTGCATCATTTTTGATGAAGTTAAGGGAAGGCTGTTGTGGGAATGAAGAATAAAGTAAGTATTCCTCTACATTACACCCCCTGGACTAAACAAGCAACAGCCTATTTCCCTCGGACTCATATGCAAAATGTGACTATATTGTCAAATCTAGTGAAATAGCAACTAGAGAACTGGGTTTGTAAATAATAATATGGATTATAATCTCATACTAGGGTTTTTCTTTGGTTTATTCCATTTGTTTTTAGAGATACAGGCAGGTAGAAACTGCCCTCTAGCACTGTATAGCAATTGTTAGAGGTTTTCAAGCTATTGTTTGATAGGTGCTGTGAAAGAAGAAAGACTTATAGTTTATCTGATATATAATGTAATGGGGGATTCAGAATTTTAGAGCATTTTGAAAGATGAAGCAGGAAGTGCCCATTAGTCATATAGTGTGCTGTTACTGTGAGATGCTCAGGATGGGACTGCAATCCAGAGAGGTAAATGCTTGAGTCAGTAGACCTCTCGACAAATTGGTCCATAGAGAGTACAAGCTAGTTTGGTAGGTTGTTTCCAAAGCATGAATATCGGAATCATATTTATACATGTCTAGAGAGCCCCCACTAAGGTTTGACGATGTTTTAGGAAAGGCATATAACTAAATGAGTCAATTGAGTGGTCATCTCTGATTGTGCTTTGTATGCATTATCAGAATTTTCTCCTATGAACATTTTCAGTAACAGTTTCACCTGCTGCCTAATACCATGCCTAGGTATCATGTCTGATATAGAAAATGTGTAAGAGTTTACATTGTCCAGACCTTTTCCATTACATTGCAGAAAAAAGCAATGAAAAAAACAATGAGCATTATATACTAACATTACTCTCAAGGGCACATTTGCACTAAACCATAAGAAACAACCAAATGTTTGCTGTTATTACTTAATGCTCACAGGACAGAAAAAAAACATTGTTTACTGTGTTAGCACATATTTGTAAGTGCATTTTATGCAATTTTAGTTAATAATCCTATTCTTATCATTATTTAAAATAAGTGCAGGATAGTACGGTGTCTTGATAACAATTGTGTCCTTCTTATTAAGGAACTCAGCTAAACTGAATCAAAATATGATCCATGACAGTACAATGACCTGGCGACAGTTTATACAAGACATACAGACACGTGCTTTACATAATATTACAAACCTGAGTGCTCAAAATAAACTTTTGACTAATGCCATGATGATGATTGGTGCCATGAATGAAAAGAAATAGGGATTCTCAATAATCTAATCTTGGTCCAAAAGCCATTTAAACATCTATTACTTTTGCTATGCCATGATCACTATTTTTAATTCAACCTATCTCCAGCAGCATTAAGACATGCAGAAGTTATATGTTTTGGTCAACTCTCCAAAGGTATATTACTATCACAATATATTACTAAATCCTCTCCGAATATGGCCATTTTCAGTTATTACTTCATGCTTCAATGTAGCTTTATGGTTTATAGCCTGATTTTTTCACCGATGATTATTTGTTGAAGACTGAATTGACATAAAAAGTAAAGAAAGCAGATTGCATTTTTTTAAATAGGCTTTAGAGTACTAAATAAGGGTGATGTACTAAAGTCTGAAGTATGGCCAAATTTACTCCAAACAACATGCAGGAGGACTTTTTAAAATAAAGCTTCTCCGTTTTCTTATTGCTTATTTGAAGTAAACACAAGTTCCCTACACCTTACTTTATACCTTAGCAGATCACCCTAAAGTGTAGACATTTTGCAAATATTGCTCATTTCAAATGTTTAAAAATGTTTAATTTTTTTGTGTACCTCATTCTATGACGGTATCTTTAATAATTGCATGAATGTGCACTATTGATATATGACTGTGGATGTTTCCACAACTCGTTTTTTTTTTTTTTGTGCAGGTGTCTATACAATGTACACCGTGGATACCTGTTAATTGTACTGTATTTAATCTACAATAAAAATTGACATGCAAAAAAAAAAATAAAAAAAAATGTTTAATTGATTTTATTAATAAATTAGATCATGCATCACAAATTTAAAGTTCAAGAGTGCTCACAGTGCAATGGTTCAGTTAGGCCTTCCCTGTTAGAAGGTGCAATGGTAGATGGTGGAACTATACAGATCTTGCATGACTAATCAGTCACTAAGGGGTTTATTCACGAAGCTGCCGAAGGATCTAGCCGTAGCTTCGGCCGATCCTTCGGCTAGCTTTGGCCCCAGGACCCCTTCGGTTCAGTAGAACCGAAGGGGTGCTGTACGGGCTATGCACAATAGCCCGTACAGATCCCGAACGTGGCCGAGCGGCTCAGTCGAGCCGAACGCATATGCATCGGCTAGGCTGAGCTGCGCTGAAAGCCGAAGCTGGCCGAGCAGGCCGACAGCCTGCTTCTGACAGCTGGGCAGAGCCAGCCGTGATCTTAGCAGAGAGATCAGCGTCCCTGGTAACCAGGGACACTGATCTCCAAACAGCAAACTCTCCCTGGCGCCCGGGAGTCTCCCGCTCCCGGCCGCCCAGGAAAGAAGCACTGATGTGTCTTTTTCTTTTCTTTATTCTGACACGGAGCGATGTCAGAATAGAAAAAAAAAATTCAATTGGAATGCATTGACACATTCCTATTGGCTATTTCAATTTGCAATAGCCAATAGTAAACTAGCATTGTACCCACCCTCTGCTGCAGTTCTCCATCAGGTCCATAAGCAGAGGGCGGGTACAATGCTAGTTTACTATTGGCTATTGCAAATTGAAATAGCCAATAAGAATGTAGCAATGCATTCCAATGGGATTTATTGTCTTTTTTTCTGACATCGCTCATACTGGATCGGCTGAGTCGAACTCCTTCTGCACTTCGGGTCGGCCGAACATGCTGAGCATGTTCGGCCAAAGCCATGTGAAGCAAGCTGATGTACGGCTGATTTCAGCCAATGTACGGCTGAAATCAGCCATACCAGCCTGAAGTGAATAGCCGAACAGTGTTCATGTCACTTCACTTGGGGTTGGTTGTTCACTCGGCTGCCCTCGGCAGCTTAGTGAATAGACCCGTAAGATTTCCCTTGGGCTCTACCGCAATAGTTTGAAAGAAGTAGTGACAGCAGCACCACCACTTCATCATCTAGAAGAAGCAGGCCTGCACTGTGGAGAAGAGAGCCAGGAGGAGGTATGGGCTATGTTGTCTCCTCCTCTAGGCAGACTGGGATTTAAAGAATAGCAAAATAAGTCAATTCTGTGGGACTTCTGTGTGCAAGGCGGTTGACCTGAGGTCTGAACATAATACGGGCAAGCTAAAGCTGGCAGCAAAGTATCTGTACATACATAATATTTATACTTTGCTGGCCTTGTGGAAATTCAAATCTATTGCTATTTAGTGTCATAAAAGATTTATATATATATTCCTTTATATATATTAAATTAATTAAAGTATATGATATATCATCTATATTGAAACTTTTAGTTCCACAAATAGTAAAGCAGTCATATTGCCATGTTATTATTATGTTTGCTCATTTGTTGCCCTTACACAATTCCCCCTTTTTTGCTCTCAAATTGTCAAGATGTCCTGTTTTTTGCTCTTGAATTGTCACAATTGCTTTTTTCCCCCTCTGTATTGTCCAGACAGTGCTGTTTGTGTAGAGGACCATATTACTATAACATTTAATCTGCAATATATTACTATATAATTTAACCCCCTGTAGGCCGTTCAAGCCACAGCACTGTCAGCACTTGCTGGGGGGGGCATGTTAATAAGAGCAAGGAGTCTGTGGGGGGATTTTTTTGGAATATGGAAGCCCTTTTTCATTCATTTACAAAAATAAATACACAAATGCCTTAAAAACATCCTGTATTTAAAAATAAACTGAGTAAATCCAATGTTAATCATGTTGTCCAGCAATGTAGAGCCATGCCACAATAATCTTCACTCCTGTAGTGAATGACAGCAACCTGCATGGATGATCAATGACAATAAAACAGCTGGGTATGCTGGGTGTCATCATTGACAGTATATGAACCTGACCCGTTATATGGGATACCCACTTGCTTCTTTACAATGTGAAACAAGCCAGTCAGTAGGAAGCTGTTATTAAGTGAAGGTAGTAACTACTATTAAATTAATAATTTCTGGGTTAACTGGACGGATGTTCAGGTGAGCAAACCGGCCCATCATGGCCAATTTACTTTGCCTGTTCAGCAAACCTTGAATAGCAAGTCTTTAAGTCGAATCCATCATCAACCTGAACCCAAAGATTATTCTGAATGTCTACCACCACATTTAATGCTTTCCTCTTTTGACCCTGTTACCACAGAGCAGGTTTCCAAACTCTTTTCTGACACCCACCTAACCACCTACTCCCTGGACCTGTGGCTTTGCAACTACTCCAGTCACCCTCTTGCTCTGTTCTATGCTCAATACCTCACATCTTTAATCTCTTCCTCTCTATTACCATCTTCCTCTCCTGTCTAAAACCCCCTTACTTAAAAAGTCATCACTGGACCCCACCAGTGTAATCAACTTAACACCAATCTACTTGCTAATGTTTACCTCTAAAACCATCTGAGCTGCTACCTCAGTGATAATTCTTCTTGACCACTTACAGTTTGGCTTTTGCCAGCAGTACCCCACAGAGACTGTCCTGCTAAAACTCACTAATGTCTTAGTAACCACTGACTACTACTCTGTACTCATACTATTAGACCTTTCTGCTGCCTTTGGCACAGTTGACCCCTTGCTCCTACTGAAAAGAAAATCCACTTTCTTGGCCCCCAAGACTCTGCACTTTCCAGGTCCTCCTTCTACCTATCTAAGCACTCCTTCAGTGTTGCCTGTGACTATCTCCTTCTCCCCTCTTCTGTAGGTGTCCCCCAAGGCTCTGCCCTTGGACCCCTTCTGTTGTCTATCTACAATTCCTCCCTCAATCAGCCGATAACCTCCCATGGCTTTTATTTCCATCTCTATGCTGACAACACCCACATCTATTTCTCAACTCTGAAGCTCACCCTTTTATTCTCCTCATGTATCACTAATTTACTGATGGGCATATTAGTATGGATGTTGCACCACTACCTAAAACTCAGAGTAGCACCCCCCCCTGACTCCCAGAGGCCTGAGGTGGACCCCCAAAGGGTAAGGAGGACTGACATTTTACTCTTAGGGTTGGATCCTTAGCCGGGTTGTGTGAGGTTAGCAGTAAATTGGGTTCTAGTCACTTTAAGGAATTTTTCGATGCTTTATTGTAGAACAGTAAACTGGGAAAGAGGGTATAGGGCTTCAGACATCCATGGCAAAATAGACAAACTCCAGACCAATCCCTTCAAGCTTCCACATTTGGCGTCCTCCAGGCATGAGGCCTAGTCAGCCTCTCCAACCATGTACATTCCACCACCCCCCAGGCCAAGCCCGTGAGTGGGCTGAAGCTGAGCACATGGCAATCCCTGAGTATTTATGTATGCCCCCAGCATGCACCACTGACCATGAAACTCCTAGTGATTGGCTGGTGAGGCATAGACACTCCTAATGTTCTCCTATTGGCTGCCCCACTCTGGGGAAGTGTCACATCCAACTCACAGGTAGGTGCAATCAATAGCAGAACACCTAGAATTAACCAGAAGATACCAAGCTACAAGTCAGCCAGACTGATTACAGTTTCAGCAACACTAGATTTTACTAGCCACTCCACTTATGGTGGTAGGGGCTACACTAGTCTTTCCAAAACTGTCCTCACAATATTACTCCCTTTTCTCCTGTGCCCCCTCCAACTTTTACATCAAGATCAGTCCCTTCCCTCTTTCCAGGGTGCTCGGTATAATCCTGGAGTCTCACCTCTGCTTTTGAACCCACACCCAATCATTGCCTAAATCTTGCTGCCTTCACCTATTTCCAAAATATGCCCCTTCTTACCCAATGACACTACAAAGCTTCTAACTCACTTTGTTGTTATCTCTCACCATGAGTATTGCAACTCCCTCCTCATTGGCCTTCATCACGCAGGCTATCCCCTCTTAAGCCTATTATGAATGCTGCTAGACTCATCCACCTAACCAACCACTCAATGTCCACCACCCATACCCAGTCCCTCCACTGGCTTCCACTCACCCAATTAATAAAATCTAAAATAATAACAATAACATAGAAATACATTCCCAACTCTGCCCCAGGCTTTATGACCAACTTCTTCTAAAATTATCACCCTAAACATTAAGTGCACTCCTCCCAAGACCTCTTGCACTCTAATTTCCATTCTGTCTGACTATCTCCTACTCTGTCCACCTTTGGGCAATCCATGAAACCTCATTTCTTCAGGGAGGCCCATTCAATCTCTACCAATCAATTGTATTTTCTTCATCAACTCATCCGCACATAGTTATCACAGTTTTGTATCACTTGCCCCTCCCTTTTTGATTATATGCTCTGACAAATAGTGCTCTCCTAACCCTCTTGTTTTAAATTGTATTGTAACGTTACTGTCTCCCTTTATGTCATAAAGCTCTGCACAAACTGTGTTATATAAATTCTGTATAAACCAGCAGGACATTCAGAATAACTTAACATATTAGATTCCCTCAACATGCTTCACTGAAAACCAAGCCGGTTGTGACTGGAGCAATAGTTTGAGTAAATCTGCGCCAATTAAGAGTTCAAATGTAGTAGATGTTGCATGTTTTTGCCATGTAAGCAATATTTAACAGAAATTCAGCTGCTTTTTTATTCTGAATTGTGAAGAAGCTTTGAACATGATACGAAAAAAAATTATATTTATTTTTAAATCTCAATTTATTAGTGCTAAAAAGGATACAGCTGTCTGATTGCTAAAGAGTTCAGACTACTGGCAGACTCAATACCGTCTCCGCCAGTGATACAAAAAATGGATACAGATGTCTGATGAAACAAGTCCTAGATATGAATTCTTTTGTAATTAGCTGAAAGAGAACTTTCTTTTGGAGCAGTGGCTAATTCACAACACACTCAGGAACCATGTGGAAAAAAAGTAACCACCCTTCAGAAGTAACGACAGTGCAATCACCAATTCAGTGATACTTTGAGGGATCTACAGCTGAGTGATACACAAGTAAGATACATTTTAGTTAATAGTTAAGGTACTTGAATGTATTTTTAAGCTATAACTCCTGAACTGAATGTCACTTTAATGGGAATGACTACAGTTAAAGTAATATTAAAGCCTCCTTTTTTTTCTAAATATTTCCTACAAGTAGACCCACCTTTGCTTGAGGCTGTTGCATTATTTCTTTAAAAGTTTTCAATTCCTCATTTGCTAGTGGGTCCCCACAGCAATCTTCCCCCCACCACCTGTACGGGTGCCACCATCGTTCTAATGGAAGCACCCATGTGCGCTCTCGTGCCCACAGTGACTGTGTGCATCATAGACATACACAGCTCTGTGGCAGGCCACGCCCCTTCTCTCTTTGATTGATGGCAGAAGGAGCCTATGGCTCCCCTGCCATCAGTATCCTCCCCCGCAACCAGGAAGTTTGGGGAACGGAGCATAGCTTTGGGACTGGTGGCATGGACGAGCATAGCTGACAGATAAGTGTAGTGGGCACTGGGGGAGAAAAAAAGGTGCTAGTCCATTTTTACCCTAATGCAGACAATGCATTAAGGTAAAAAACGCCCAGACCTTAATACTACTTAAATGTAAAGCTGATTTCTAGCCAACCCAATAAAGTTATAGATTTCTGTTGCTCGGTTATAGTATGCAATGTATTTATTGCTTGTGCATTTTAAGTCATTGAATGATTACATTTAGAGAGCATCTATAGTTTTCCTAGATTTGTAAGTTTATTTGTAGTCTAGACGGCTACAGTTGAGCTCAAATTTGAATATAAAAAGTGTGCTTGTTTGCTGGATGGAAGAGGAAGTCCTAGCGTGAGTTACTTGCATATTAATGTGATAATACTGTGATGATTAGAGGTATGGAGTAAATAACATAGCACAGCATTCAGTGTAGGCTGTTGACTGTAACAAATTGCACAGTGTACAAAATGGGGCAGTTTGGAGTTTGTACAGCACAGTTAACACACATTTGCATGGCCCCCTATGCCATGGCCCCCTAGCCATCACATCTCATACCCATTTCAGAGCTCCTCTTAGTGGATTATTAGGCTGACACTTGTTATTCTATGGGCAGATCTGCTCATACTGGTCAGAAGTGTTCATTTTCTCTAGGCTTGTCTATGACATAAAGCTCCACCTAGAAGTGTGTGTCAGTGCAGTGGTGTCAAGTACAATGATGTTGTATGGTGGGTGTGGAAAAATGGTGGTGAATGCAGAAGTGTGCCTTTGTGCAGTGGCAGCCACCCTCTAGCTTTTGCCCCACATTTAGGACACTCAGCAGTTGTTGCTCAACATTCAGCACACTCCAGCCATGTAGAAGGCAGTATAATCCCATGTGATCCATCCCCTACCTCACCTTCTCACAAGATGGGGTCCTTGGAAAAGCAGAAGGGCAAGGTTAAACTGGATGCTCTTGTGGGTAAAGCTGAGGACAGCACAAAAATTTGGCATTGTTGCCCTATATCAGGTTACCTCATCCACTCTGCTGCATGCAAGCTGAAGGATACATACACCAAAACTATCATGCACTGTGCCATGTGTGACTTTTATTATTAATTTTATACTTTATGTGCAGAAGTGTGCCTTGGTCCAGTGGCAGCCACCCTCTACCGATTGCACCACATTTAGGACACTCAGCAGCTGTTGCTCAACATTCAGCACACCCCCAGCCACGTAGAAGGCAGGATAATCCCATCTGATCCATCCCCTACCTCACTTTCTCACAAGATGGGGTCCTTGGAAAAGCAGAAGGTCAAGGTTGAACTGGATGCTCTTGTGGGTAAAGCTGAGGACAGCACAAAAATTTGGCATTGTTGCTCTATATCAGGTTACCTCATCCACTCTGCTGTATGCAAGCTGAAAGATACATACACCAAAACTATCATGCACTGTGCCAGGCCCCACATCTCCATCTACCACCCTATGGTTCGGAAGCCAGAGACTAAGCACCAGAGGTGCCACAACCACAGAGACATGGGTGGCCTGGAGAGGAGGACCTGACAGTGTGCTGTCATAATGACTGAGATTATTTATGACTGGCTGTGTAAAGGCATCTCCGGACTGGATTGCTACTGCTGTTGGAGGCAGCTGAGGAAAGCTTGATTGCTGTGATGACACCCGCTAGGATTTTACAGAAACTATCAGAACCAGCACACTGCACCTATATTTCTTGTGGGCATGAGCTGTTGACAGCTACCATCGTTATGACAGATTATGTCAATTCAAACAGCTTATTGTCTGTACAAGTCATAAGCTGCTGCCACCCTTCTAATAGCATAGAAGGTGAGAGGGTAAGTTGAGAAAGCTGTCCCTCTCACAGTTTTATTAGTATACTTGAGAGGGAGCTAAATGTATGGTAAATTTTTCTTTGAGGTGGTTGAGAATGTTCCCATGTTTCACTGGAACAAGCTGAGTCCTGTTCTGTCAGATTTTCAGCTGAATGGAAAAATACTTTCAAGTATTCTTCTGACAATATGTGCTGCAAACAGCTATCAGCAGTCTTGGTCATTCTTACAATAATTATTTTCTTAGTAGATAATTACAGAGGTGACAGATACATAGTCCTCAATTTGCCTCAAACTCTCCATTCAACCCAAGCCTTTTTCTTCAGATCTGTCATGTTTGTGCTGACAGATTTAACAAGCCAACTGTTCTAGCTATTTGACAGGTTCTTTGGTAGAGAGGAGGACAAAAGAAAAAAAGATTTGTTTCTTGCGGTGCCAATTACATTAATAAAAGAAAGGACACACCTCACAAAATAAGGCTCATCATAGATAATATTAGGCAAGGAACAGCTGTGGTAAGAAAAACTTCGGAAGTGCAAATTCTTCTTCATTTGGTGTACTCTGATCATTTTCCTCTAGGTAATGTTCAGCATTTATGGTAGTTAGATGTTTACAATATTAGCCCTGATTTTTAAAAAAAGAAGCTTTGTAGCCCACCTCTTTAGTTCATAAAGGCTTGACTAAAACAAGTTAATAATATTAAATCATATCACCATTTTTAAACAGCAAATACGGACTCTGCTAAGCTCTGAGCAAAATCTGCCAATTTACAAATTCTGAATAAATTCATACCAAATTATATCCATATAAAAAATGTAAAAAATTATCAACTAAACAACATGCAATTCTAGTTCATGTTTATTTTGCATCCCTCAGTTAGTAGACCAATCTCAATCTTATAGGGCTGGCGCTACCGCTAGGCAAACTAGGCAGTCGCCTAGGGTGCGCTGCTACCTAGGGCGCGCTTTCACCTAGGGTGCAGCCGGCCCAGCTTCCCCAGACTCCGCCAGCATACTGCACCATCCACACACTGATTTGCAGGCACGCGCAGCTTTTCAAAGTGACTACAAGGAACTGTGCCAGACTGAGCTGCCTCTGTCCTATCAGATCACTCTGCCCATCCAGAGTGCAGCGGGGGGTGATCTCTTCAGCTGTGACTGCACAGTGGGAGCCAAGCTAAGGAGACGGTGCACATGTAACTGACAAAACTAGAAGCAAGCCACCAATCTGTGAAAAACGCTCCTCTGCAGAGGTACTAAGTTCTGCCTTACTCTATGTGGTTCTTATAGTGACTGGTATTGGCCCTAAATGCTTGCTTGATTTTGTGTTGGCACTGAGGCTGAGCAATCATTTATTTTTTATAAGAATGCAAGTTACTATTCCTTACATTGCTCTGCAATGTAAGGAATAGTAACTTGTATTGTTATATCAAATAAATGATTGCTCAGTCATATACAATCACTAGAAATTCTTGTGATGATATATGACCGAGCAATTATTTTTTTTATATGACAAGTTAGTATTCCTTACATCAGTGTTTTTCAACCTTTTTTGTGCAAAGGCACACTTTTTTCATTAAAAAAATCACGAGGCACACCACCATTAGAAAATGTTAAAATTTTTTACCTCTGTGCCTATATTGACTATATATATAAAGTAATTCTCTTGAATAGGAATCAAATAAACACAAAGAAATTATTTTATAATTACTTTATTATGAAATACATTGCTCAGCAATGTAAGGAATACTAACTTGTCATATAAAAAAAATGTACCAACACCGATACTGCACAATTTCACGAGAACTCCTACTTGTAAAACTACCCAGATACCAAAAACCGATACTGGCATTTTTATTGTTCAAATTGAAGCAGCTGCCTTAGGTCCCGTGCTTGCTGGTGATCTGTTTACAGAGCTTTCCCTGCCTTCACATCTCCCCCTCCTTAGACATTCCACACCCCTCCTGAGAGCTTTCTCACTCCTCCTGAGACCCTCTGCAACCCTCCTGAGACCTTCTGCACACCTCCTGAGACCCTCTGCTCCCATGCTGAGACTTTCTGCACCTCTTCTGAGACACTCTGTACCCCTCCTGAGACCTTCCACACCCCCCCCTGAGAACCTCTGCACCACTTCTAATACTTGTCTCACCCCTCCTGAGACCACCCTCACCCCTCCTGAGACCCTCCACACCCCTCCTGAGACCCTCTCCTGTGACATCAGGCTGGCACCCCAGAAAAAAGCGGCAGCACAGGGTATGTAGCAAATTCATATACTATTATTCTGCATTGCTGTATAATGTATTGCTGTGATTTTGGTATTATGCTGCATCGCTGTATTATGTATTGCTGGAATTTGTAGTTCACAGCAGCTGATGGTATTGTTCTGCTATACAATGTATTTCTGGGATTTATTGTCCTCAAAAGAAGTGCTGAAACAACAAATCAATAAATGCGATAATATTCGATAATGCAAATCGATCTTCATTATCGATTAGTTGGACAGTTCATTAGTTCGGCTTGCAGCTCCTCACACCCTCCCTGCCTCACCGGCAGACACACCCACACTACTGCTTGGCTCGCCAAGTGTTCTTTGCTGGCAGACACCACTGCTGGAAGCGCCATGTCCGTGTGTACTTTGAAGATCCTGGCAGAGCCGTATACTAACAGCCAGGGAACTGGGGGCAGACTGGCCGGGGCCCAGGATGATGAGAAACACTGAGCAGGGCATAGGGTGCCTCTGTGAGCACTAAGCAGGGTGACACAGCAGTGGAGCAATGGGGGGACAGTGTGACAGTGATGGGAGCAGAGATGGCAGGGCGGTGCCAGATGGGCGGCTGTGCATACTATATGTTATCTCAAACTAAAGCTTAAATGCAAGTGCCACGCTACCAGAGATCTGAGAGATAAGAGAAACATAGAAGTCCAATCACCAACAATAACGTGAATATAAGAAAAACTGGGATCACAACAAAATCAGAATGTGATAAATATATTTCTTTTTCAAAATTACAATGTTTCTTGATTAATTCCGTAACAAAGACTAGAGGCCACCACCTAAAATTGGTAGAAAAAAAATTCCAACACAGAGGGCAAAGAGGTTTTTTCTCAGTTCGAGGGGTTAGGGTCTGGAATTCTCTGCCACTGGCAGTGATTTCAGCAAATAGTGTGGAATCATTCAAGAAGCTTTCGGACCATTTCCTGAGAGACTGTTATGTACAGGGGTACAGGTACTCTTAAAAATGAGATGACACAGTGACCTATACCCACTATTCCTTTTAAACAGGAAATATCATATTTATCACATTGTGTGTTTGCTGTGATCACAGTTTTTCTTATATTCACATTATTGTTGGTGATTGTATTTACAAATTTTTGTTTAGTAGTATAGCTTGGCACTTGTATTTAAGTTTTGGTTTGAGATAACACAAGGTTTAGTGCTCAGATTAAATAAACAGCTAATTAAATAATAGTATTATTAGTAGTATTAAAAAAGCGCCGGGCCTGCCTCCAGCATGGATAGTTTAGCAGCAGTATTTAATACTTTAGTCTAATATTCCTAATTATTTTCCTGACTTTTTGGGACATGTAGGATATTGGTGAAATACCAGTAAACAGTGAGGACAGATATAAAGTGTCTCTTTCCAACCCAAAACAAAAAAAAACACATGTGCATGTAGCTCTCCATACTCAATAGTAAACACATTGCAGTCATATTTTTAATGTGTGTTATTTAGTTATTTGAAAAAAAAAAAACCTACTCATGGTCAAACTGCGAAAAGGCCTTTTTTCTGCAAACCATGCCAGGTATCACACAGAGCATGCATGACATTTTCTACAGTTATTTCTTTAAAATAGCATTGCGGGATTTGGAGGAAGGGGTGGGTAGCCCAGGGGGGCTGAGAAAAAACAACACTTAAAAGTCAACTAAGTGTAAGTAAGTTTTCTTGTTTTCATGTGTACATTAAATTAGTGCTCACGGTATATTGGGGGAGGGTCCTCTTTAACAGAGTGTTTTGACCTTTAAAAAGTCCACTTTATATAAACTGAAATGCATTTATGTGTTTCTACCCATACATTTTATAACTAGCCTTTAAACGTTCTTAAAGAAGAAAACCAACCAGGCAAAACAAAACCTGACTGCTAGGCAGTGTATAGGACGTGAGGACATTGAGAGACATTCCATCACTGTAAGCAGAGGGGGAGAGAGGCTGCAGAGACTGGTCTAGCAGTCAGTTGGGTCCAAGTTTTGGGTGAGTATTTCTTTGTTATTTTAGACCACAGAAAAAAATGAGCACTTAACCCTTGCAGTGCAGGGGTAGCCCCATCTGCAAGGGTTAAGTTTTCTTCTGCCTGGAGCTCTTCTTTAAATATGCCCTTAATTACTTGGTCAGCAGTTTTGGATGTTTGTTACTGAGGTCTCACATACAGTACTTAGCCCTGGTGACCTCCAAGTCTCACCTGCTGTAAGCATTGGTCCAAAGCTGAAGGTACTACCCTACTAAGTCCGGCACTGAGGGGTCCAGGATATAATATATATAATCCAGGACAAAAGGCTCAAATTGAAGACTATAACATGTTCTGTTGTGCACCACAAGGTTTGCACTTTAGCACTGTTGTTACCTTTAGGGCAGGTTGTATACTGTATATGGAGTCCTACAATTTTCATATGACAAGTAACTGAATAATGCACAATTAGTAAAGCATTTAAACAGTAAAATTTAAATGCAAACATTAATGATTACTATAAAAATATTAAGACCTGCATTTCAAAATTAATGAGTAATTAAAATGTACATCAAGAAAGAAAGGATAATTGCTCTACCAACATACAGCTTCTTTATCTTTAATTTATGACAGCAGATCTCAGAACTATTTTCTGTTTGGCCATACTGTCACCTCTTCCTCTGTGCATTAGTTTCGCTACACTATCCATCATGTAACATTAAGGGGTCTATTCACAAAGCTGCCGAAGGATCTGGCCGTAGCTTCGGCCGATCCTTCGGCTGGCTTCGGCCCCAGGACCCCTTCGGTTCTGGAGAACCGAGGGGGTGCTGTACGGGCTATTCACAATAGCCCGTACAGCTCCCGATCACGGCCGAGTGGCTCAGTCGAGCGCTGAGCCGTGCTGAAAGGCGAAGCTGGCCGAGCGGCCGGCCATTGGCCGGCCGACAGCCTGCTTCTGACAGCTGGGCGGAGCCAGCCAGCCTGAAGTGAATAGCCGAACGGTGTTCGGCTCACTTCACTTCTGATCGGTCATTCACTCGGCTGCCCTCGGCAGCTTTGTGAATAGACCCCTAAGTCAGCTCCATACCACTCTGTGCACCATCACAGCCTGCTGTGCACTCATCTTTATATCAGTACAGTCTGTTTTTTTTCTATTCTGCCCACATAATGTCTGCCTGACTTAATCAATATCACATTCTCCCCACCATGCCCTACCTTTAGCACTTATGTCCATACCACATTAGGCACACATTGTCCACCTTCCGCTTGTCTGCTGCCCCACCTTCCACTTAAAATGTTGTATCTTCTGTCTCTTTCTACACACATTCTCTTTTGTTGATTTGCTTTGCCCCCCTTCCTTTCACTCGGATTATATATTTCTACCTTCTTCCCTCTCAAAGCCATTTTCCCACACCATCACAAGCAATTTACTTTTATCACTCTCACAGTAGGACATTGCCTGGTTCACAGACTAGATACAGCCTAAGACTCACATCAATTTATACTTATGGGGTAACTCGCACATTGGGAGTTTAGAGGACTTTAAGACATGACAGAACTCCCATATGTTAGAGGGCTCTGTTATAATACTTTTTAAGTGCTTCAGGACCGCCTAACGTGAATATACGGCAGAATCCTGAACCAGTTATACCAAGATCACAGCTGGTGCAGCTGTTTTAAACAGCCAGCGATGACTGTTCACATACAAAACATTTACAAAAAATGTAGCAGCTATACAGCTGCCCAATCGCTTGTACGGTGCCAGAGAGTGTGCCCCCCCTCCGCTGCTGCCGCCCCAGGCTCCGATGTCCCATTTGTGGGCCTGGGGCTGGCATGGCAGGTTTGGCCACTTTGACTGGAGTGATATCAGCACAATCCCAGCGGCTGATCTCCCTTCGCATAACTGAACTCGAAGTGAGGTGTATTACACCACTTCCAGCTTCAGACTGGCATTTCTCCCGACTCCTGTAGCAAAGAAACAAGCTGATGAAGCAGATTGCTGCTTCATCAACTTGTTTGCAGATTGCTGCTTCATCAGCTTGTTTGGTGTACCTAGGTGACATTAGGGTCTAATAGACCCTAATGTCTCCATAAAGAGGACCTGTCATATCATCTTTGCTATTACATCGGGGTTTGTTAACAAGTGTAACAAAAGTCAAATATAAAAAATGTAAAAATACAAAACCATTTTTAAAAGTCCTCATCATCATTCTGCACTGAGAAACTCCTGACAAATTGCCAGTTTCGGAATGATAATGCAAACACCAGTTTACTATTTAAACTTAGTCTCTGCCCTTTTATGTGTTCAGATCTACCAAAGGCTCTGTTGCTGTCCTTGCTCTTCATGTTCATGGTTCTTGCTGACTGATCTCTTGGTTCCTGACTCCAGCTATTGTTCCTTTGATTCTGCTCTGTGTTCCATGACCTGGTTCAGCTGACTACTAGTGATGGGCCGAGTGTTCGATTCGAACTCATGTTGGAATCGAATACTCAGCCCATCACTAGTAGTTATCGGCAGTTCAAGTGCTCGTTGAACGCCAAACTTTATGGGATGTTCGAGGTTTGTTCGACCGCGGACATTCCATAATTCAAAATGCCCACTGAAGCTCTGATTTGTTAAAGTCTTGCACCTGACCACAGCTCAGGTACAAGTCATTGCCCAATCAGGGCTCAGTGGAGGAGGGGCCTGAAGGAGAAAGTTCTCTATCAGGTCTCCCCATGCTGATTGACAGCAGGCAGTGGGCGGGCGCAATGGCCAGCTTGCTATTGGCTATTGCATTTTACAATATCCAATAGCAGGCTGGGTATGGCTCCCAGCCTACAATGAAGAGGAGGCAGGGGGCGGGGCGGGGCAGAGGAGCCGCGGCCGGACCGGATCGTAGACGCAGCCGACGGACCAGGGGACCGGAGGCCGGGACAGCAGCGGACAGACCAGGGGACCGGAGGCCGGGACAGCAGCGGAGGCAAGGGGGGCAGCGAAGGCATGCAGCGGTCTGTGTCCACGCTGTCTCCGCCAACACAGGCGCAGAGAGCAGCGGGGATTTGAAGGGACATAGGCCGTTTTCCTACATGCACCGGCAGTTCGAGTTCGTATTCGAACATTTCGGCCGTTCGAATACGAACCGAACAAGGGGGTGTTCGGCCCATCCCTACTGACTACCGGCTTTAGCATCTGACCCCTGGCTTGGCATCAACGACGTCCTGGACTTCCTCCATTGTTTTTGCCATTTTTGTTTATCGTTATTTTCAATAAACTCATTTTATTTTTAATCTGCGCTCTAGTTTCTATCTGGTTTCTTGGTTCCCGAAACACCTAAGTGCAAAAACGGCGTTAGTGCCACACATGTTAAATATCACCACAAACGTTGGCATGAGCGCAATAATTCTAGGGCAATGATTCACAATTAACACTAAACTGATGAGCGGTAAAAGCTTTTAAAATGTCAACTATAGGAAATTTGGGGTATTCAATTTTTTTGTGATTTCTCGGGCACACAGTTTTTAGGGCTTGTTCACACCAGATGCAGTACGTTCTGGCCCGATTCTGGCCAGAACACACTGCATCACATTGCAGAAGGGGGCAGAAGGGGGCGTGGCGGTCTATTGAAGTGAATGGCGCCGTAGCCACGCCCTCTGACCGAAATGCGATCGGCCGCATGGGAAAGCAAGATACATTATGCCTGCAGTCCGGTCTAAGCAAAATAGTGCTTGCAGCATTTTGTTCTGACCGAACCGCAGGCATAATTTGCCTTGCGTTCCCATGTGGCCGATCACATTGCTGCCGGAGGGTGTGGCTACGGTGCCATTCAATTCAATGGACCACCACGCCCCCTCCTGCCCCACAACATACTGAGCCGACAGCAATGTGGTGCAGTGTGAACGAGGCCTTAGGCTTGAAATGTTTGGCATTTACCCAACACAACCCCATCTTTAATATTTTACCAAAAATTGGTATTATATTCTATTTATGTGCACTAAATTTCATTTTACTGTATTTTCTCCTAAAATACTGGTTTGATAAACATTTGGGCAAATACTGTGCAACATAAAGCATAGGGCCTCTGCTTTCAGAAAATACATAATTGTTTGGGGTTTAAGCTGTTGAAACAAGTAATTAAAGAAACAATCCAGGATGTATTTAAATGTATTCAAATTAACCCTACCACCACACTGCAAGGGTTAATCGCTCATTTTGGTCTAGGGGCAAAAATAAAGAAGATGCACTTACCTGAGCCTTGTTCCTGCAACACTGACTGCTCCCCTCTCTTCCCCTCTGCTTCAGCTGGTGTATTTCCATCGGATTCCTCACATCTAATGGGCCTGCATTAGATGTGATAACATATAGGTTCTTAGACCACCAGAGCCCAGTGGAGAAGAGGCTGCAGGGACCGGTCTAACAACCATGCAGAACCGGGGATCAGGTGAGTATATCTTCTTTCTTTCTTTCTCGACCAAAATGAGCACCTAGTGTTGTGGGGGCTAGCCCCGCTGTAAGGGTTAATTTGAGTGCACCGGGAGTTCTTCTTTAAGACACAACGGCACCTCACAGAATGGAAATTTGTTTTTACAGAAAAAACTTTAGTTTTTGGGTTTAATGTTATGAATCAGTGGCCTTCAGCCAGTATACAGCAACTAAAGGCAGAATTATTTACCTGTACATGTGCTATGGCTCAGTGACTCAAAAAGAACTGAAGCCACTAGATCAACATTAAAGACAGACATTTTTGGAAGGAGAGGCAGACAATAGCAGCCTATGTATTTCGCTTGGGAAAGGCATTTTGTGTGCATGATGTGCATGGTCACATGTCCAAGTCACATGTGCCAGAGTTTCAGGAAGTAAATAGAGATCTAGTAATCTGCCCTTAGTTAAAGGAGAACTATGAGGTGAGTGCTTTTCACTCCCCTCATAGTTCTAGCCGACCTGTGACAATGAGACTGTCACAGGTCGGCTCAGTAGATCGGGAGGTGAGCGAACATATACCGGCGTTCGCTCACCTCTCGATCCTGTCTTGGCTCTCTGCCGTGACAGGGGAGGGGCTGGATTCCCCCCTCCCCGCTCCGATCCACCAGCGCTGACTGGCGGAACGGACAGGGGAGGGGGCGGGTACAGCTGGCTCTGCCTCTAGATAGGCAGAGCCAGCTGTCACTCACGCAGCTGGGCGGATCTCAACATCGATGTCGGGATCTGCTCCGGCTGCGGCGTCTCGGTATACCGCGAGCTACAGCTAAGGGTAGGGTAACGGGAGGACACTAGTTTGCGTCCTCCCGTTACCCTAAGGAGAACTATGGGGAAAAGCCCTGACCCCATAGTTCTCCTTTAACATGGCCATTGTCAGAAGACTGGGAAAGCAAAGAGAAATAAGGTATGCAAAGAACACAAAGCCTGCAGTTATCTAGAAGTATGTGTTTGTAGATTGCCATTACTAAACATTTCTAACGGTGTGTTTGTTGCTATTTTAGACCCCATTCGCAACATCAGAAAAAGTGCTTTTTCTGTGCTGATTTGAGCTAAGCGACTTTGAGAGACATTGAGCTACATAGCGCTACTTTTTGCATGGACTTTGTAGCTACATTGGGCTGTATCCGAACAAAAGTGGTCTTGATGTGACATAATTCCTCTTCCCGTTTCCTACTTATCTTCCTGCTTATATTTCTGTACAAAAGTGACACTTTTGTTGCTCAATGTAGCGCGACAATGTTGTGCAATTTCGTGCTACATTGAGCTACACCATTGAAGTCTATTGGGCCAAATCGCCGTAAAAATGTGCAGAAAAATAGGTCATGTTCAAGCGACAAGCTTGAGCTACAAGCTACAGGCGACATTGAGCTGTGAGATGTGAACAGCTCCATTGAAATGGGTTGGACAAGCTACAATGAGCTACATTGAGCTGATGTTTGAGCGACTTTTGAGCTGAAATCGCTCAGTGTGAATGGGGTCTCAAGATATGGGTAAAGTTCCTGTTTAAGGAAATGGTTAAGTGCATAAACAATTTAAAAGTACTCAAATTCAAATAAAATCTCACAAAAATGGTTTATGTCATCATCTGATGTCTTAAAAATAGTAATGGTTTTGTGCAGAAATATTGATTACATCTAGATTTTGAAATTTTCAACTGCATTTGTGTGTTTCATGTGCCTTTGGGAGATTATTAAAAACATGATTCATTCAGCAAAAATGTTATCAGAACAGAAAAACTGCCTTTGGCCAAACAAGAAAATTCAATAACCAAATGTGCAGTACAGTAGTACCTTCCAAATCAGCAGTCTGTAATATTTACACTTGCTGCATCCAGAGCTGTTTTAACATGCATTTGCTTACAGGGATCAAGTATTTTGTTTATTAGATGATAGTTGCGCTTTGAAGCCTGCATATAAAAGCAAACACAAAGGACCTCCCAGGAAGCCATGTATTGCAAATCACTTCTTATCGCTGCTGGAGATCTGCTGCTACTGAATTCTCAATGACTTTTTATGCATCTCACTAAAGAAAGCTAAAGGAATTGCAACAATGCTATGTGCTACTTTAATAAGTGAAAATTAACTAAGCATAGGCTTTCTAATTTATAGATCCCGTAAAAGATTATGATAATATTTCTTGTAGTTATAAAGTCATTCACTTAGCTAAAATTATTCAACTATGCTTTTTATCTAAAAAATTAGGAATGCCATTATGGATCTAGCAAAGATGTAAGCTGTTATTTTTCTCTATTTCTTCCTTGTTTTGTTTACTTGTAATCCATATGTTCACTTTTTACACACTATAGACAGCTATATGAGTATAAAGACTGAGGGGTCTATTCACAAAGCTGCCGAAGGATCTGTCCGCAGCTTCATGGTTATCTAAGGTTGCACCCTGGCCACGATCATTACAAATCACTTCAGTAGTAACTGGAATTCTGTCTGAATATTCATTCCAGTACCACACCTCAAGGCTCTGAAACCGTTCACTAGGCCTGAACATGCATGCCCTGTGAAGTGCCTTTGTTTTCTGTCACACTGCAGCACACTTTTTCCTCTTTACTTGCTATTTTATATTTTAAAGTTACTTTCCTGAGGAAGTCCAGAAGTGACAAAACACATTTGCAGACATCCCAACTCTCCCGGACGCTCCGGGAGTCTCCCGCTATTAGATAGCGGCTCCCGGCCGCCCGGGAGAGAAACCCTTCCTCCCGGAAAGGTTTATCTGCTCGATCGAGCAGATAAACCTTTCCCTGCGATCATCAGAGAAAAAAACCTGCAGATAGCAAAGAAGCTATTGCTTACTGTGCTATCTGCCATCATTTCAGGGGGGTGCTCTCTCCCAGTCCCCCCTAACCCCCCCTCCGCGGATGGGGGGAGGGCACCCCCCTGAAATGAGAGGGATACCTCCTTGAAATTGCTTCTTTCAGGTTGGGATCCCTGCATGTGGCGGGGTCACTGATGTCATCACTTATGGAGATACCCTCCTATTCTCAAAGACAACAGGGGAGAGAAGATCTGAGCCAAATAGTTTGGTGCTGTTATAGCACCAGAAAAGTGTTAGGGGGAAATTTATCAAAAGTGGAGCAGCTAAAATCTGGAGCAGTTGTGCATGAGAACCAATCAGATTCTCTCTTCAGTTTGTTCAGTTAAGATTTGAAAATTAAAGAGAGAAGCTGATTGGTCATCATGCACAGCGGCTCCAGATTTTAGCTGCTCCACTTTTGATAAATTCCCCTCACTGTGTTTTACTGTTTTAAAACTTTTATTAACTGCTTCCCGTCCTGCAGTCGTACATAGAACTCTGGACAGAAGCCTTCTATTCTATGATTATTACCCATATTTTTATTCAAATATAAAAGACGGCGTCACGTCGGGTAAATAGACACCAAACATGTCAAGCGTAAAAATTGCGCGCACTCGCAAAATCGCAAAAAACTAGCATACCCAAAATTGGCCATAGGCGACGCTTTAAAAGCTTTTACCGCTCATCAGTTTAGTGTTATCAGTGATTGATGGCCCTAGAATTATTGCTCTCACTCCGACGTTCGCGACGATATGTAACATGTGCGGTGTAATGGGTGCAATCGTCGTTTTCGCACATATGTGCACACAACGCCTGTTTGCATGCGTGTATGCATGGGGGGGACTTTAAAAGAAAAAAAAATTTCCACTTAACTTTATTGCTATCCCATAGGGGGCTAAGAAACCCCCTTATGTAATAGCAAAAGAAGTGACAGTTCCTCTCTATGGAGACATCAGGGGTCTCCAAGACCCCTAATGTCACCTAGGACCCCCCTGAAGAAGCTGATGAAGCAGAGGTCAGCTTCATCAGCTTCTCTCCAGCATCTGAAGCTGGAGAGTGACACAAGAATGCGGAAGTGATGTAATATACAGTACATCAGCTCCGCATTTTGACAGCAGAGAAGGGACTCCCTCTGATCCCCTGTCAGAGTGCCACTATGCTGGTCCTGGGCTTGCACCGGGAACAGCGGAGCCCGGGGGCCAGCATTACAGCGGGAGGGGGGGCGCATGAGGGGGCGTGGCTGAGCGGACGTCTAAAGATGCCCGCTCAGATCTAGAGAGCTCCTTCTCGGCCGTTTTTTTACAACGGCCGGCAGAGAAGTGGTTAAGGCTTGACATGTTTGGTATCCATTTACCCGACATGACCCTGTATTTTATATTTTACCAACAAATTGGGGTAATAATAAAGGTTTCATAAAATAACGTAGTGAAAAAGTTTTTTTCAAAATTTTGGGTACTTTTTTCGTTATATAGTAAAAAATTGAAGCCCCAGTGGTGATTAAATACCGCCAAAATAAAGCTCTATCTACCCCCAAATAATGGTATAAAATTCATTTTGCTACAGTGTTGCATGATTGAATAATGTCAGTCAAATTACTGCAGTGCTGAATACTGAAAAATGGCCTGGACAGGAAGGGGGTTTAACAACCTGGTCTTCAAGTGGTTAAAGTGTTCAGTTACACTGTGGTTGTTTCCTTGTTTCTTTTTTTCCTGATATAATTGGTTTGGAGTGGCTGGAATACAAATATTGTTTTGGAGAAGTTGCAACATTCCCCAAGTGCTCATTATAAGGAAATGGCTATATGGTGAGTTAACTCAGGGGGGGGCATACAGAGCCACTGCAAGTGTATGTTGGTATAATTCCTCTGGATTTGTATTTAAAAACAGGGGTCAAAGAGCACATAAATAATACTTAGTGGATGAATATAGGCATCACCATTGTCACTAGCTAATAATTCATTTTACACTCTTCACGGGACTACATTACTTGCACTTTCTTTGAGTTTTCATTTTCCATTTATGGTTTAATTTTTGCATTACTGTATTACTGCATGATTTCTCTCTCGTTAATTTATTTATGCATTTTTGCTATAATTTGTATGTTTTTTTGCGACACTGCGCAGTTGCTTAGTTTTAATTTTCCTTACTTTCCTTACTTTTTAGTATTTAGATTGCATGCAGAGTATAAATATGTCTTATACTTTTAAGAAGGAACAGATTCATTTAAAGATCCGAGCATGAATGTTTGCTGGTGCTTAGCAAAATTGGAGCTGCATTTTTAATCTGTGTAAAATGTATACCGGTAATAAAAAAATAATAATTTCAGTGTAGAGAGAAAACCACAGCTAGTACCAGATTTTGTTAACCCTGCAGCCTATGTAATAGCATCTTATATTTGGCTTTAAATCAGCTCTATTCAGCTGCTGGCAGCAAAGCGACCTGGTACCGTACTTTAGGAAAAGGGGAGCATGTGGCTTTCACCCCTTTCTTTTGCACACACATGATAAAATTATCTGAATTTTTGGCTAGAAAACAGCTCAAACAGAGAAAGCAGAGACCCTGTAAAAAAAAAAAAAAAAATGCTAGTTGCATTTTCTTATGTCGCATGGTATTTATGCAAATGTTTATCAAACCAGTATTTTTAGGATAAAAAATTAATTTAGTGCACAGAAACAGAATGTAATACCCAATTTTTGGGTAAAATATAAAGATCAGGTCATGTTGGCTAAATAGATACCAAACTTGTCAAGGCTTAGAATTGTGCGCGCCAGTGAAACCGCAAAAAACTTAAATACCCCAAATTTCCCATAGTCAATGCTTTAAGGGCCCGTTCACACCAGATGCCATGCGTTATGCCTGCGGTCCGGTTCGGTGCTATCAAAATAGTGCTTGCAGCATTTTGATCGGACCGGACCGCAGGCATAATGGGCCTTGCGATCCCGTGCGGCCGATCGCCTTGCGGCCAGAGGGCGTGGCTATGGTGCCATTCACTTAAATGGCACGCCACGCCCCCTCCTGCCCCCCAAAAAAAGTGAGCCGGTCGCAATGCGAGTCAGTGCGTTCTGGTCAGAATTGGGCACTGCATCTGGTGTGAAGGGGCCCTAAAGGCTTTTACTGTTCATGAGTTTAGTGTTAACAGTGATTGATGGCCCTAGAATTATTGCTCTCACTCCAACATTCATGGTGATACGTAACATGTGCCTTGCAATTTTCATTTTTGCATGTTGGCGCACCCGGAGCATGTTTGCATTTGTATGTGCATGTACGGGGGGCAGGAGACTTAAAATCACATATAAAAAAAGCTTTGATTTTTATATACTTAACTTCATTGCCCCCTATTTAATAGCAAATAGGATGTGATAGGTCGTCTTTATGGAGACATCAGGGATCTGTCAGACCCCCTAATATCACCTCTCTCTCACCTTCTCTAATATCACCTCTCTCTCACCTTCTCCTGGTTACAGGAGCTGGAGAAAGTGCACTGTGACATGGAAGTGATGTAATACACATCGCTTCCTGGTTCAGTGATCGGAGGAGAGCTCAGGAGCTAGATGCTTGCTGATCTCCCTCTGATCAAAGAGGGGAGACCCAGCGTGCAGGTCCCAGGCCCGTGCGGGGGACTTCGGGACCTGGGACAGCTAGGCCTGGGGTAGCCGGCGGCGGAGGGGGGTGGTACAAATTTGGCCACAAGGCACAAGCGATCGGGTGGCTGTATAGCTGCCGGATCACTTATATCTGAACAGTTGTTTATAACTATGCCAAGAACACGGCTGCAGCAGCAACTGTGTTCTTGGTAGAACCGCTTAAGGAGCCAGACATTTATATTTACAGTCACCTGTCCTGAAGCAGTTAAAGCATATGTAAACCCAAAAATAAAAAACTATTATATTGCAGCTTATAAATCCTTAGAGGATCCTTGGCTGAATAAGTTTTATTTTTTTAGGCTTTTTTCCTTTTATTTTTACATTGTGATCCAGCCAATAACACACTGCCTGTCTTACGTTGGCCACACACCTATCAATTTTTTTTCATTCAACTCATGGGCTGAACGAAAAAAATGACCCGATTCCTTTATCAACACAAACAGCCGATTGAGGAATCCCACTGTTTACATTGTATTCTGACAGGTACCGGCGGCACCTGTCAGAATACCCGATCAAAGCGGGCAGCTCATTCGCTGCTGGCTCTGATCGATCTAAAATTTTCCAGCCATCTCCTTCGATCTACTTATTGAGGAATGCCGACTGAAAGGGCGCCAACAGCCCCACACACTGTGCGAATATTGTCTGTTTTTTTAAAAAAACGTCTGAAATTTGACCAGTGTATAGGCACCTTTAGGGTGGTTCCACTCTATGGAGGACAGTAACAGTATCATCTCGTGTAGAGGGAAGTGTTAGATGAAATAGCATATTTAAATGGACTTGACTAACAAATTAAAGCAGATCTCCAGCTAACACGTTTTAAGCAGTTACAGCAACAGTTTTTTTCCTTTGCATATAAAGGTTTTACATAAATGAATAAAAGTTGATAATCGTAAGCAGCCCTGTCAGTGTTATGTGGTTTGTCCCAGTTCTCTATCTGCCACTGAACAGCTTGGTCTGAACAGCTTCACCTGGTTGGATCACCAGGTGAAAATAAAGGGGAAAAAAGGACTGGGAAACTGCAATATATTACATTTTGCTCTTGTGTTTAGATACACTAAGTTCCAGCAGCTGACAATTAATTTCCAAACTAAAGGTGGCCATACACTCTACAACCATCGCAAGACTTTAGTCTTGTGATGGTTGTAAAAGGATTAAAAAAACGTACGATCTGCCTATCTTGGACAGGCAGATCGCACTCTCGATCATCGCAAGCCCGCCCCCCTGCGGGGCGGGCTTCCGATGACCGCAATGCTGAACGGGCAGTGTGCGCGTGCGCACACTGGCCCGTTCAGCATTTGTCTTCCGAGCACCGTTCTAACCAGCCGAGAATCGTACGATTCCCGGCTGGTTTTCGAACATGCTGGTTCGACAGAAGACGTGCGACCGTACAGTAGAAACGGTCGCACGTCTGCGTTCACACTGCTCGATTATCGTACGAAAATCCGATCGCATACGATTATCGTACGATAATCGTGCAGTGTATGGGCACCTTTAGTGTACTAAAAACTGCACTAACATAAGAAAAAAAATAAAGGTTTGTTATTCCCAAAAGACATTGCTATTTACTTTAGGAGCTGACAAAGTATTTCTAAACTCAGTTTACTTAAGGTTGCACTTTATGGGGAAAGAATAGAGGTCTGTTAAAAAAAAATACTTTGCTGTTTTAGTCTCTGAAGTTGAATATGTATTTCTAAATGCAGCACAAAAGCATTTTTTCTATTCCAAAATGTATTGAATTAGAAGATTTAGTATTCTGACTACATATTCTTACTAAAATGAACTCCTTTTTCTGCTGAAATACCTTACATAGTGTTTTTTAAAGGGCTCACAATATATTTCAACAGTCACTGTGCCAAAAACTTTAAAGAGGAAGTTGTCAGGCAGCCTGTCAGGGGTGTGTTAATTATCCTTTAACTGACATTTATTCCGTAATGCTGAGCTGAAATGAATTTTTTACCATTTGGTAAAGCATAAAAGATGTGGTCACAGCAGGTAAATATACACCGAACGTGTCAAGCATTAAAATTGCGTGCACCCGCAATATCACAAAAAAACTGCCATGCCTAAAATTGGCCATAGGCGACGCTTTAAAAGTTTTTATCGCTCATCAGTTTAGTGTTATCAGTGGTTAATGGCCCCAAAATTATTGCTCACACTCTCGCATTTGCGGTGATACGTAACGTGTGGTGTAATTCCTGTGTTTGCACATAGGTGCATCCAACGCGTATTTACGTTTATATGTGTGTGGGGGTGACTTACATTTTTTGGGTGTTTTTTTATTTTTTTAAATATGAGGCTTTTTTTTTTTACACTTAACTTGATTGCCATCACATAGGGGGGATAAAAAACCCCTATGTGATAGCCAATATACAATGGCAGGTCCTTCTTATGGAGACATCAGGGGTCACTAAGACCCCTGTCACCTTGGGACCCCCCCCCCCAGAGAAGCTGATGAAGAAGAGATCTGCTTCCCCAGCTTCTTCGCTAGCAATAGCAGCCAGAGAAATAACAGTTAAAGGCGGAAGTGATGTAATACACATTGCTTCCGTCTTTAGAGAGAGAGGAGGAGAGATGAGCAGTGGGAGAATGTTGATCTCTCCTTTGTTCTCACTGCAAGTAGCCACTGTGCCTGTCCCGGGCCCCCAGAGGGACAGTGGAGCCCAGGATAACCAGCAATGGCCTTAAAGGTGGGCAGCACAGTAGCTGTAGAGCCGGCCGAACTCTGAATGTAACAGCTGGTACCGCGGTTGTTTACATACACAGCGGAATTCTGCTTGCGTGTGCCAAAAAAAAATCACGTACATGTACGTCCACCCACTGGGAAAAGTGTGCCACTGCCCGTGTATTTATAATGGAGGACAGCAAGTGGTTAAGCATCATTAACCTGTGCCTCTTTGCTTGTGATAGTTCTTGCTACTTGAGCCATACTCTGTCTCGGCATATCCAATCCCTGGAAATCTCCTTGTCTGTCTCTAGTTCTGACCCTGGCATGCCCCTGGATTACACTTCACCCACTGCCAGCCCTGACCTCAGCCTGTGCCCAGATTGCTATTGCCAGCCGCCTGCCCTAACCTCAGCCAGTGCTTGGATTACTCTTGCCAGTTGCTCTCCCTGACCTCAGCCTGTGCACAGATTTCCCTTTGCCAGCCACCAGCCTTTGACCTTAGCTTGCCCTTGGATTACTCCCTGGTTGTGTTTAATGTGTTCAGTCTGTATCACTGCTTGGTACCCAGGGCTGGCCTGTGGCATTACTCAGTCAGAGCATTGAATCTAAGCACTGGGTACATCCAAGTACCAGTAGGTGCACTTGCCTCATGGGAATGGCGGCCGCTATAGGTGAAACAACTTGTCACTGTTTGCAATGACTGTGTACATCCACAGCTGGTCCTGACAGAAGTGAGCAGGTGAAGGCTTTAAGAGTACTTGACATAATGTGCAAAGCATACTTGCACATTATGGCAAACATACTTCTCAGAGTGCTCTGCTCCAGCAATGGCAGTTCTGTGCTCTCTGTCACCACTCCATCGCTACTGCTGCTATCTTTTTCAGCACCTATTTTGCACCTGACGTCTTCTTTCTTTGGTCATTGCGTGGCATGTGTGCTGGAGTTATTCCAGCACGCAGCACTTGGCTGTACGCTCAGCATCTAGACGATGACAAGAGTTTACACTGCCCTGCACATTCACTGCAAGAAGTGTAAATAAAAAATTGCTAGGAGAAAGTGAAAGGAGTTCTTTTTTGACAGAAAAGAAATGCAAAGTCTCTTCTACCAAAATAAACTTTACCTACTGACAATTATTTTATGTATTTTGACACTTCAGTTTTGCTTTTGTTTTGAGACAAAAAATAGAGCTTTGTTTGAACAAAATACTTTTTTAATTTCCTGTTGATAAAAATATATTTCTCAACTCAGTGCGCTATAAAAAATAATTTTTGAAGGACTGTGTTGGCCTAATTTCCTTTCTTTTTTTTCTTTTTTTTTAAGAACTAACAATCTATTACTATAGTCTGATGGAACATACTGCATTGCAAAATAATAGAAGTCTGACAAGCAATTTATAAACTTGGCATACTAAAATTGGCAGTATTTCAAGGAAAAATAGAACTTTGACAAAATACCTTCCTGTTTAATTCCCACCAGTTTACAATCTACACCCAAACTTGTGTACTTTACGCTATACTTTTTTAGGTGAAAAAATAAGTCTTGCTGTTTAAGCTCATAAACCTGGTTATCTACACTGAGTGGCCAGATTATTATGACCACCTGACGTTTGTAGGCAAATTAGCTATAATTAGCTATAATTTTGCGCTGAAGTTGCTAGAGGGCCAGACCATTATAAATAGGGAAGCAGGTTGTTTACCACGACAGTAGAAGTGATTTGTTTCTGAAGATATGGGTAAACAATGCGATTTAACAGCCTTTGAACGTGGGATGATTGTTGGCGCTCTGAGCCATGGAGCGAGTATCAGCAAAGCAGCAAAATTCGTAGAATTTTCAAGAGCAGCTGTTGTTAAAGTGATTAAAGACTGGACTGTCAGATGAAAATCTGGGTCTGAACGTGCGAATTGTGGCCGTCAGCGACTAGTCAATGTTAGGGCAGAACGGAGAGTGGCAAGACTGGTACAAGACAATAGAAGGGCAACAGTGCAGTGTCAGATTCCTCGCATCACCTTTCAACATCTCGTTGTTTGCCAACTCTCAGTACCCAAGCATATTTCATTATTGCCAGGTATCTTGCTTTGAGCAATGGCAGCAACCACTGCAGGAGTACATGCATTTAGACAGGCGGTAGTTTCAAAGAGACTGCAAGAGATCAGCAACACTGAGGTGCAAAAAAAATGAAAAATGTGAAATTAAGCATTTTCTTTGGGGAAAAAAAAATTGCACACCATCCAGTTAGAGTTTATATCAACTTTGAGGAAAACTAGTGCTGAAAAGATTGCAAGGACAGTCATTGCTCACATCCTTCTATGACTACTACTTGCCTGACTGCGCATGGCTTTATTACTTTGAATTACTGACCTGAAATAAGTATGCACATTAGAAAGTCAAAGTAATTACAAAACTCCTCAATTGCATACTGTGCATGTTCTAGGTCAGTGCTTCAGGAAGTACCAAGGCCTTTAGAACACTATGGCAGCCAGGCAACTAGCAGTATCTGAAAAGAAGTCAGAGTGACATCCTCCATCTTTTCTCACTACAGATTTCCTTTAATTTAAAAAAACAAAATCTTCATAAAAGGAAAAAAAAGCAATTTTTTCATGATTATGGATTAAACACCTGCATGTGTTACAGTGTTGCATAATGTATTTCTGAACCTGTTCATAGCAAGTTTCAAAGTCTAAATACAAATATTGTTTTACCAATGAATTATACATTAAATCCCCAGAAGGAAGTGTTAATACGATCAGCCTTTGCAGCCTTGGTTAAATATTAATTTGTAATGAACTATATCAAAGGGTTTGTTTTAAGCCTGAACATGTCACAGTTATTGTCCATATGCCAGGTAAGATCTCTTTGCATCTAAAAGTGTACTCACTGTGTAACAATCAACATACCATAACATTTCAAGCACAAACACGTCATGCAAATGTATTAACTAATTTATATTAGGGATATTTAGACATGTGCACCAGCAAAAAAATCGTTTAGTTTAGTTTCGTTTTGAAAAAAAAAATTTGTTTAGTTTAGTTTCGTTTATGAAAAAGAAACAAAAAAAACTTTACTCTCCAATGGCTGGACTTGAACCAGCAAACTTCACAATGGCAATCACTTGCAAGCCTGTACCTCTATCCACTAGTCTATAGCCTCTGTACTTTAAGTACTGAAGCATTTGATATATATGACTGCAATATTTAGCAGTTGACAGCTGAGGATGTCAAATGGGCGGAGCGAGCCGTGACGTCATGGCATAAAGGTGCTATCCAGACATACAAGGTACAGTAATACCTTGGTTTACGAGCATAATTCATTCCGGATTCATGCTTGTAATCCAAAGCGCTTGTATATCAAAGCGAATTTCCCCATAGGAAATAATGGAAATTCTGATGATTTGTTCCACAACCCAAAAATATTCACAGATAAATGATTACAGTACAATATAGTAATATAATACTGTACAAAATATAAAGAAAAATAAACCAATTTCCGGTTACCTTCGTGGCTGGTGTGAGGGAGACAAGAGAGAGGAGGATTATTGTGTAGGACGACTTTCACTATCACTAATGGAATCACTGCTATCTCTCGGCTCAATGGAATCTTTTTCATTTCGTGAAACCTTAACAAGGAATCTATCCAATGTGACATTGCATTGTCGTTAAACAGACTCATTGCTCGCACTGCTACAGCCTTATTCGGGTGGTACTTTTCTACAAAATGTTGCTCTTAATGCAAGACATTGCTTGTATATCAAGGCAAAATTTTTCAGAAATGTTTGCTTGTCTTGCAAAACACTCTCAAACCAAGTTACTTGTAAACCAAGGTATTACTGTATAAAGAGAAAGTCAGCTCTCATCAAAAAAAAAAACCTCAAGCTTTTAATAAGGTCAAAGTAAAAAACTCATATAGTTGAAGCAAGCATAATACCAATATAAGTAGAAAAATCAGATAATTGAAGGAAGCATAATACCAATGTAAGTAGAACAAATCATATAGTTGAAGCAAGCATAATACCTATAAAAGTAGAAAATCATATAGTTGAAGCAAGCATAGTGCCAATATAAGTAGAAAAATCATATAGTTGAAGCGAGCATAATACCTATATAAGTAGAAAATCATATAGTTGAAGCAAGCATATTACCAATATAAGTAGAAAAATCATATAGTTGAAGCAAGCATAATACCAATGTATCAGGGCCACAAAGGACCCCTTTTTTTGAAGGATTTTCCAAAACCTGTCCCATGTCACTTTGAGAAAGGGGTCCTTCGTGACCCTGAAAAATTGGTATTATGCTTGCTTCAGCTATATGATTTTTCTACTTTGACCTTGGTAAATGTTGAGTTTTTGTTGGTAAGTGCTGGCTTTCTCTTTAAAAAAATTGCTACGCTATCACTGTTAGTCATGCACTCTGCTAATGATGTGTGGAGAGTCTGGTGCTGGATGGATATGTCTACAGTTATATTTATACAAGTGTCACAAAATCTTCTTGTTTGAGTGAAACAAGAGAGATTGGAGAAAGATGAAGAATAGCGAGGTATAATCAATCGTTGTACACAGTGAAGCACTGATTAGAAATTGTGCAGTCATGTGTGTTAAGACCATAGTTAAGAGACATAAGCCACTGCAAAGTTAAAAATGAGAAGGACATGTTTTGTTTCTACTAGTTCAACAAGGACATTCATTCAGAGTAAGCCATGTTCGGCATCACAGTCTAGAAATCAATAGTTACTAGAGCAGGTTGTGTACCTCTATCATTCTTAAATGCAAATCTGGAATGAAGAAGAAGAAATTGGTGGTGGAAGTATATTGATGCTTGCTTGCTTTTACAATTACTGCACATCTGCCATGACTGAAATACAGGGGTTACATTACCAAACTTTTTCTGAAAATACCTGGCTGCTATGCTAACCTTCTGGCTTTAATACTTTGAAGCAAAGCAAGTATGTAGATCAAGCAATGCAGGGAACAATCAAAAGTCCTGATCTGTGTAAATGTTTCAAGTGAGTTATTCAGAATATTGAAAGAAGAGTATCAGTATGACAGCCAATGATCTTCCTTTTCCTTTAAAACAATAGTATGGTTTGTCCCCTTTCCCACTAGTACATAGTTACCTTTCCTTGTTCATTAGCCATCAAGATTTTAAAAAAATACCCAGAATGTATAGGTATGGATGAGCATGTGACTCACTCCCTTTTCTTTCAGAGTCCTCAGCCCTGTGTGAACTCTGATTAGAGCCAGTTTCAGCCCTGCCACTTAACTGAACCGTACAGTCTCTAGGGATACTTTGTTTTGGGACTAAGAAGCAAGTACTCATTATGGATTACATACATTCTGATTTTTCTTATTCTCTCAGTTTGTCTATGCAAAAAAAAATCCATGTGATCAAATAAAAGATTTGTTTGCATATTTTTGCACTCTATTTTCACATATTTTTCAGGCTTGTGTATTTTTGGTTTAGCCAATGGAAAGCTTGTTAATTGGAGAAGGAGACTGTTGCTAGGCAAATAATTACTTGTATTTTGGGCATTTTCCAGCATTTTCAGACATTTTACAGGCACTTTCATTGTAGTCTATGGGCCAAAAAACACTCTGCCCAACATTAAGCTCATTTACTATTTCTAACGTCAAGCTAAAAGCGACAGGTGGCACAACTCTCAAGTGTGAATGATAATCTTTGCAAATAATGGGATTCTTCATGTTGAACGTTGTTGCATTTCGAGCAACATGCAACAAAACGCGTTTTGAATGGGGCTAAAGCCTGTGCGTTGTAGCTTCCTCTCTTTCTGATGTCTGCACTCACTAATCACATTCAAACTTCAAAGACAAGTTAGTTTGAATAGTGGCTCTAAGAAACATTTTAGCACTAACAGTTTTTACATACGGCTTGCTGCATGTGAGAGAGGGATGTGCTCTAGCAGCAGAAGCAGGCATGTTCTAGGATCACAAGATTTCCCACAAAAGAACAGAGGGCAGACTGGAGAAATACAGCAATGTCCAGATTGTACTCTGGATTAATAAACAAGTAGTCATTGCTCTCTAATGCATCTATGTTTCTTTTAAAACTTTAACTTAACTGTACCATAATCTATGTACTGTTAGATTTGTCCCCTAACTTACAGTCACCTCAGTTGAAGCATGCTGAAACCACAATGGCTACGTCTCTTGTACGCGCCTTCCAACTGACCCTAATTTGGAGGAACTATATCTCTTTTGGAACCAAACACCTCTTTCTCTCTTTCATTCTCGGTTGTCCCTCTTTTGGTTTGATGTACAGATATCTAGGAAGAGGTTCTAATTAACTACTGAAGTGCTATTCAGCACTAAAACCTTCATCTTATCTTTTAATTATCTTGTCATTGCCAAGCCAGTATGAAGGAAAAGTAATGGTGAAAAAAGCAATTCTGGGTTTAACTAATAATTTTTGGCCTATAAATTCTTAAAGGTCTGCATAATTAGGGGGAGGGGTGGCAGGGGTGTGTTCATTTTCTAAATACATTGTTCTGGAAGGTGTCCCTCTTTCTCATTTCAGAGAGTTGGGAAGTATGCTCATAGCAAGAGATTGAAATCTGCCATGCAGCCTTAACCTACAATAGTCTGGTCCTGCCAATATACAGTATTTCAACTGGAAAGTTTAATTCTCCCGGTTTCACAAGAAAAATGACAGCTTCAATCAAAATGGCTGCAACCAAATGTGGCTTAAATCATTTTACTGCAACGGTTTCGACTAATCAACCCCACTGGCATAACTTGATGATGTGCATACCTGAATATAAATACAATGTAAATCTTTGCGGCAGATGCAGATAAAAATAATAGCAGTATGTAATTATTTCATTATATGTTAAACCGTGTATGTAAAATGCAAGATGCATTTTCTTTTCTTTTATTAGCTCCGGCTAATCTATCAAACTGCAGACAGTATCCTGTCAGATACTATACGCTGGATTTTATCTAAAGTCATAAAAGTTATTTCAGAAAATCAGTGTAATATAATTTATCATGAAACGCAACATTTTTCGTTTATCTCTTTACAAAACTATCTCATAAATCCTCATCTTTCAGGGCTAAGGTACAGCGTGCCATCCGACCAAGTTCCTGTTTTGTGATAACCTGTAGGAAAAAATATTACAGCCTGGAGTGCAATTTGCAATTTTTTTGACTGAGAGAAAGTAATGTAAATACTTTGTGGGAAAATATATAGTTTCAAAAAGTAAGAGTTGCAGATAATTTAGCTCTTTCATTGAAGCCTGACACAAGCTTTCACCCGTTGTTTTTCTCATGAATTTAGAAAATGGAAAATGCAATAGAAAATGTGAAATGCTCTTTACAAGCACAACCCAATTTATACAAGACACTGCTCTAAAATGAACCACGTTTTAAGCAGTAACAAGGATTAAGAATACACTGAAGGACCTATAACCTCTTATTTAGAATGCTTTCTTTCATGACAAAGTTTAAAGAGAACCTGTAATCCAGGATTGAAAAATCTATTATTAAAATACAGCCTGGGAAAAAATGATAGGAAGTGAATAGTTACAGTTACATGTGCATTTCAGGGAAATGTACACTGTAATCTTGTTCCTATATATTCTTTCTGTGAAATTCCAAGGCTTAAACTATGGCTATGAAATGGCATCATACAGCACAATGTTACATGCCTGCTAGATGCAAAGCATGTTGGGGAATGTATTAAATTCTAGCCATTGCTCTTAGATAGTCAGTATGCTTTTTGCTGACATATATGCAGTGCACATAACAGATACCGTTATCTCTTGCTCTCTCTCACAGTTTCATGATATGTAATTGATATTAAATGATATTTACTTAAAGAAGAAGTCCAAGATTTTTTTCCAGGCTACCCCCCATACTGCAAGGGTTAAGTGCTCGTTTTTGTCTAGGCTCCCTCCCATGTGTCTCTTCCTCTGCCGTAGCATTGGCGTATTCCTCAGCATCCTCACATCTATACACAGTGTATAGAACGAGATGATTTATAGGACCTTAGACTGCTGCAGAGAAGGGGGGAGAGAGACTGGAAGGACCAGTCTAAAACAAGCCGGTTACTTGGTTCAGGTGCGTATAACTTTTTTTTAACCTAGACAAAAACGAGGTATTAACCCTTGCAGTGTGTGGGTAGCCTCACTGCAAGGGTTAATAAAAATGTTTCCCGGAGTTCTTCTTTAAAGAGAAACTGTCACCTTGCTCAAGCAGAACAAAGTGAGAGTGTCTCTGGAAAGGGCATCCCCAAACCTCTATATAATTACATTACTTGCGCTCTTTTGCAGCTCCTTGTTCCTCTGCAGGTAGTGACACTACCTGGCAGTTCTGGGTATGGGGGATCTTCTGGTCTGCTTCCCTGTGACAATGCCTGGAGAATTGTCACATGACTGGGGGAGTGACACCACCATTGTTCCTGGTTGCTGACACAGCCAATCTCAGTGTCAGCTGCAGAGCTGGAAGGAGCTGTGAAAAAGCAGATGTTAATAATATGGGAGTCAGGGAAAGTGCAGGCTGACAGTGTCTCTTTAAGAATGTTTGTGTATTATGTCACATTGATGTGTTTGCAAACCAGGCCAAATAACTCAATCCTATTCCAGGGTGACAACAGACATATAAGTTATAGCATACATAAGGTGTTACATAGCAGACATACTACTCTTCAGGCAAATTCCAAAGGTGCTAAACTGTTAGTCTGCACTGGATTCATTATGCAAAATTATCAAGTCTTCAGGTGTGTATGCTAGCTCCAGGATGGAGATACATTAATTAATAGGTTAATTGCTGATCTTCTGATGGAAAAGCCAATTTTTAGAGCCCGGAAGAGATTTCCTTCTCACCAGTTTATCTCTATCAGCCTTGTTCACTAAAGAGTTCTTATTTTTTAAATGAGAAGTGCGCTCCAGCAATGTGCCATCCAGGAGCTTGGTCCTCTTCTGGCTTCAGCATCTTTGGCAATCTTGACATTCATCCCATCACCACAGTATGTCCAGAATGCACACTGAGTTGCATATCCATGGCTCATTGTGCATTTTGGAGATTAGAAGCTGGCCGACAGAAGAGCTTTTATTGCATAAAAGAAAGAGTCCTACCTGCCAGTAATTTTTGTAAGTGTTAGTTCTTAAAGTGGACCTGAATAAAAACAAATGAACATTTTCTATGTTATAGAAGACATTTACAAATCTTAATTCTGTCTATAAACAGTTCAGTACCCTGAAAATTGTACCCTTTCTCTGCCATTCCTCCTGAAAAATATCAGTGAATTTCCTGATATGTGAGTGTGCCTAGATGTTCCTGTGCCTACAGGCTTAAACTGTATTTGTGCAGTGTCAGAAATAAGCTGCCTCCGACTATTAACCTCAGGAGATTTGTAGTGAGATTTGGTGATGTCACTACTGTGCTGCTTCTTGTTGAAAGTTCTGACATGAAAAACCCAACTTCTGTCTCTATCAAGATGGCTGCCTAACCAGTGGCACAGCGCAGAAAAAACACAGTAAGTCAGTAATAGAGAAAGTATTAGCTGCAAGAAGACAAATCGATACTGTTGCATTGACTTTGCCCTCTGCTTGCCTTTTTTTTCAGCACAGCTTCCAGAGTTCAGTTTTTCTTTAGTGCAGGTTCCATTAGCAACCAATTAGATCTATTCTGTGTTGGATAGTTGCTTGGAGAGTACAACATACTCTCACCTCTGCTTGTAGCTGGCATGGGATACTGCAACTATCACACACTATACCTAGAGCTGAGCGATCATGTAACTGCTGAGCACTCAGCTCATGGTCTCTTCTTCCTGCAGAGATCAGTGACTTTCAGTCATCCCCCCCAGGGCATTTTCCACTTTACTCTCTTTTCCTCCAGTGCTCATTGGAGGGACAGACAGGGGATGGGTGGCCAAGCTGGCTCTGGCTCTAGAGAGGCACAGCCAGCTGTCAGGCAGCCAGGGTAGATCCCTTCCTAGCTGTAGTATGCCTGGGTAGAGAGGTGATGAATTAGGCCCTGTGCAAAGTTTTTACTACTATTTGGAGCTCATAAAGAGATTTACCCTCTCCTACAGTACTGGTGATAATGGTTTCACCACACAGAAAATGAAACCATTTCTTACTAGAATAGAGGAAGGCTAGAATCCCCACCATCTTTTTACTGCTGTCTGGGTTCATGTTGTAGATTTTCCCTCACTTCCTGTCTGGTGAAATCCTTTTCATCTGTATAGTAAGGGAGGGAATATCTCTCTAGTAAAGTTCCATATAGCAGTAGGACATGACAGGGCTTACAATCCGTCTCCATTCCATCCAAAACAAACAAGTTTTGGCTGCACATACACTTTATTTCAATTGGCTGCTATGGGTTATTTAAATTAACAAGAGAGACTCTTAAATGAATAAGACTGCTAATAGCATGTGTGCATATTCTATTTTGAGTAGATCTTACCGATTTTTACAAATCCTGTAACTATTTCATTGGGAAAATGTGTGTCTCTTCTGCACCTTCAGATCTCCCTGTCATGAGTTGGTTCTCTCTATTTAAATATACAGTATTTTGAAAGATATTTTTTCAGACTGCTCTTCAAATTCTATGGTTAATTTAAGAGGGTTAATCTTGTAATATGTACAGACTGCAATATCAATACAAAATTACTAATCTGAATGTATTTTATTATATTAGTAAAATGCTAACATGCACAACATTTAGAAAAATGGCTGTAATTACAGTGTGTCATCTCCAATTACATTGTACCTCTGCACTCCGGTACATGAGAAACAAATAAAGTCCACTAACTTCTGTTTTTCTAACATTGATGTAATGATCCATTGCACTGCTGCTGATCTGAATTAGCAGTAAGAGAGTGGCCAGGGATTTATCTAATTATTCAATCTATGTGTTGTAAAATGTGTCACTACTACATAAAGCGGTCATTTCAATATGATTAAGTACAGCTATTGATTGAGAGCTCCAAGATACAATATAATTTCAATTCCAGATCTATGATAAGATGTTTACTGATATATAAAATATTCCAGAGTGAATATTATTGTCAAAAAGGAAAGTTCACATAAAAATTAATTATGTGTCAATGCATATAAATATAACATTATTCATAACTGGCTACTGGACTTACATTTTCTTTGTTTAATGCACATTTCCTACAGAAGGCAAAGCAACAGCTTACCACATGCATGTCATCACTATTTGCGAATGCACTTTCATTGTTTGGTTTCCTGGAATTCAACAGAGTCACTGACTAGCTCTAATTTCATTCTGGAATTCACTTTTTTCTCATTAATGTCACCTCACTACATACTTATACTTGCCAATACATTATATACACTAAATAGTCCTAAATCCAAGTCTAGTTTAATGAAAGTTATAAGTTCCTTGCATCAGAACATCTGAATTAATAGATCTCATAGAAAAAAGTTGAACAGTAGAAAGGCATCATGGCACACTCACAAACCAGCATGTAAAAAAACTTGTCTCACCACTAAGGATAATAACAGAGGTTTGGATACACGTCTTCTGCAGAGGATGTGAAAGCCGCACAGCCGCGTCAAGGCACCTGCAGAAGACGTGTATTCAAACCTCTGTTATTATCCTTAGTGGTGAGACAAGTTTTTTTACATGCTGGTTTGTGAGTGTGCCATGATGCCTTTCTACTGTTTTACTGTTCAAAGCCCATTTCGTGTGCACCTTACTGTATAACTGGTGACACATTGTTGTGTGCGTTTGTCATTTGTTTTGCTTGATAGAAAAAAGTTGCACACTACTGTATCATGCAACATGTGGAGATGGTCTCCATTAGAAACTTTGTAAACTTCACAATACATCTGTCAACAGTAGGTTGTAAATCAAACTCTGTTTTAAGCACAAACTCCGTTGAATGAAGGCCAGATATATGGTCACTTATCACTTCTCAAAAAAGAAAAAGGATCTTGAGCAATAATGCTCTTTCATTACCATGCATCCTCCTTACATCCATCTCATATGCCCTTAATCCTCACCTATAGTCTATCCAATAAATCCCACTCCTCCAGCCCTACCACCAGTATAATTAAAAAAGGTAGGAGTAGAAATGCCTGCAAGATCCGCATTGCCAAAGCCCAATCTCCTTATTATACTCCATTATGATCACCAGATTGGCCCTAAGTCCCTTTTCCTACACTATCAAACAGACTGCTGTACTCTGTGTCACTCTTGAGGAAGAGGGCTTAGACTAAACCTGGGCTACAATGAAATCCTGCTCTTTAAATGTTGCAGCCCTGGAAACAAGGTACAAAAGTACTATCCTGCTGGTACTCAGTACCCAGTTTGGGCCGAGAAATGTATACCCAAATCTACCCACCCTCCTGCTTCAGAGGCTGTGCAGAACTAGGCACCCACCTGCACATCTGGTGGACCTGCTTGATGAAAATCTTCCACGCAATCTATGAGCTCCTGGAAACCAACCTCCCTTTAGATGCAACTGTAGCATTTCTAAATAAACACTCACTGTGCATCACCAATGCACAGTTCAGACTCCACCTACAAGTTCTTATAGCTGCCGAACAAACAATTGCCAAGGCATTGAAAATGCATTGGCTTTGCTAAACCTAAAAACAGAAGCACAAAGACCATGATATGCAAAAAGATTGAGGCCAGGTTGGCAGATGATATACCTCAATACCCCATGTGGCAACCCTGGATAAATGAACACCTATTGATTGGCTTGACCACATAGTTCTTGAACCCTAAAGTACCAACCCATACTTGACTGAATACACAGCTGTATTCAGCATTTTATTGAGTCCCCCGCCTGCACCGGACTCCCGGGTCCACTCCATTTCCCAATCACCTTCCCGATTGCCCTCCCATTTCACAATCTAACTTGACAAACTTGTTTTACCTTGCATGTGTGCATTGAAATAATTAAATTCTCCTCCATCTGGTGATACAAACAGGTTATGTGGGAAGCTTTGAAGAAACTCTGCATCATAACAGGGTTAAGAGGGTTACTGTATACTGTATGAACAAAAATGATTTACCAACAAATTAAATATTCAAAATAATAACTTTAGACCTGAATGACTGCAACTGAAAATGAATGTATAAAGTATATACAACAAATTCCCCAAATGTATGTGAATAAAAGTGTTGATAACCTGTCAAAAACGCCACAGGAAAAATTCAAGCAAGTTTTTATTTCAAATTCTTACCTTTCCAACATATAAAATGTGCTAATTTAAAACAAAAAACAGAACATGTTAAAAAAAAAAGATTACACATTCCATGTGCTTATGGTTTGGTAATGGATGACTAGCGTATGGCTACAAATGACAGGGAAGCATTGTTCAATAAGCAAAAGCAATGAGACAGGTTTGAGACTCACTTACAAGCTAATTACTGTTCATTATCATGTTGAATTACCAAAATGTCACAAGTATTAGAAAGCCTATGTGACATTGCCTTCAGCGTTTCTCTTTTAGTATTATCTCTATAATGGTCTTTAGAATGGTTCCTTATAATTGATAGTTAAAAATGTTACTCATCTTGTGGTAGACAAAGTTTCTGTTGTTTATGATGAAGTTCTGGGGCGATACAGGCTAAGTAAAAATAATTGCCTACAATGAAACTATGACCATATTAAGGTTACGGTAAAATTCATAGCTGTAAGGCTAAGGAGGAAAAAGGAATAATTATGCAAAATGCATTTTGAAGAGTTTCAATTTCAACTGACTTGGAAAAAGTTCAGGATGCACCGGTACCAGACTTATACACCTCTATAAAGACACAGAACAATTAGTACTGTACTGTATACATGGCTACTAATGCACCTAAGAATAGAATGCACCGTACTATTTAGTATGTTATATGCTGTTGATCCAGGTATTTATATGTATTGTGACAATTAAACAACCCAACTAGGTACAGAGCAGCATTGTGGATGGAGTTTACCTTCCCCCTAGACTGTGGCATTTTGTAAGGTAAGCTAGTAAGAGTGGTGTGCAGGGGGTTAACCACTGGTCATACCAGTTGGCAGATGTGAGTGGTTTTGCACATTTTGGCACCTTAGACTTTAATGGGTGTGTCTGCAAATGTGTAACACATGCAATTTTGCATGTTTGTGCATTTTCAGCTAAAAACACAGGTCTCCTCCCTTCCTCACACCGTGCTATAACACATCCCATCACTAAGACGGAGGGCAGTGTGTTCATTTAAGCTTAGGTATTTATCTAGATTGTGAGGGGCCACCTGTGCTTTTATGATCCCTGGAAGCTCCCAGTACAAAATCAAAGCCAGGAAAACCCAGGCATGGGAGCTCATTGGTCTACAATTGTATCGTGATTGGGATGGATTCTCTGCCACCCAGAACAATAATAAATATAATCTAGGTTTCCATTCTATTGGATCTGTTTTTTTAGCTAAAGATATTGTGTACACAACATGACATAATTGACTGTTTATATTTAGGATGCACACCTGACTAGAAGCTCATCAAGACAAAGTGGCAGAGTATGAAGGAACACAGAAGTGAGTCAGCGCCATCAGCTTCAACAAAATAAATAAGTCTACACCCATTAAATTGATTTCTTGTGGGCATTCGTGGACATAAGAAGGTAAGACAGCATCTGTGATCATCTACATTTTTACAAATATTGGTTAGTGAATTTGGAATGTTCCAAGACATTTTTTTATTTACAGCACAGAAAACAGCTGGGAAGCTTCTGAGGCAGGGGGAATTTAAGAATATACCTTATACCATCAGCAGGGGAGACACAGGCAAGTACCAGCACATTCTCTTGTTTCATCCCCTTATAAAAGGAGGAGCAATCACTGAGCTTAACACCTTCCCCGTGTTGAGCCCAGACAACCCTTACAGGCTGCAAGAGGAAGGACAACAGGCCAGGATTTCCAGAACATGCTGAACATAATGGTGAAAACTAGGGATGCACTTACACCTTTTTTTTTTATATTTATATTTTGGTACTAGCCGATACCAAGTACCAATACCAGTACTTCCAGTAACATGGAGCCAGCTTCCCGGGGCAATCAGGAAGTTGTGCAGTGTGTTGTTACACACTGCCTGGCTTCTTGAAGTTAGGTTAGCTCAATGCTGATTGGCCGGAAAGCCAGCATCCCTGCCAATCAGGATGGAGCCGGCTTCCTGGCTAATCAGGAAGCCAGAAGGTGGGTCATTACTCGCTGCCCGGCTTCCTGATTGGCCGGAAAGCTGGCTTCAAGCTGTTTGTCTTGGATTCCACCTCACTAGGGAATAACAGCTGCCTGCTGAGGCAGATGAATGCAAACACAGCATGCAGTGGCTGGGAGCAATAGCCAGCCTGCTATTGGCTATTTCAAATTGCAATAGTCAATAGCAGGCTGGCTATTGCATCTGCCCACTGCTTGCTGTCAATCAGCAGAAGAGTACCCTGAAGGAGAAAGTTCTGGATTGGAGACCTGTCGTCGCGGCAGTTTATCCCGAGGGGCAGCATGGAGCAGTGGGGGCATGACGGGGGAGGCGGCATGGGGGAATGCCGACTTACAGACTGTCAGCAGTCTCTCCTCACAGGCTGTAATTGTTTGCCGTGGTCTGTGTTCCCTCTGACATAGACCACTGCAGCTGACTAAAGCCTGTGAGGAGAGACCGCTGACAGTGAGTCTGCAGTGGGGAGGAGAATGGGCACAGGTTATTGCAGTGGTGGCGGAAGGGGGGAAGGGAGGCTGAATTGAGATTAACATCTTCCTGACCCATGACGGGATTATACTATCACAATCGTTCCGTTAATTAACAACCGGTGATGGGATAATCTAGCACTCATTGAGTTACTGCTGTTGTTGGGTTCCTTTGGGTCTGAGGCAGACCCTCAAATGAAAATTAGGTGGTCCCAGCCCTGTGTTCACAGAGATAAGTAATAAATGTTCATACACATACATAAATGTAAGGGTGGCATGTTGATGGGGAAAGCTAATGTAAGGGTGCACTCTGATGACAACTAACAAGTAACTCTCCCCATCAGAGTGCCCCTTTACACTGGTTGTCCCTAGAGTGTCCCTTTAAAATGCTGCTGTTACATTAATCCTGGAGCCAGAGGAGCAGACAGGCAGTTCTGGGAGGGGATTGGAGTTGAGGATGGGAGGAGCCAGGAGGCTTAAGTGAATAGCCAAACAGCATTTGGCTCACTTCGCTTCAGGTCGGCCATTCACTCGGCTGCCTACGGCAGCTTAGTGAATAGACCCCTTTGTCTTTTTGAACAAATGTTTATTAAACCATTCATGCAAAACTTTACATTTATAGACACGGTCTCCACCGGAGGTGTTGATGATGCAGATGTATTTCACCATAAACTTAATTTACTTGCATTTCAGGTATACTCTGATTATGTCCAGGGCAGAGTTTCCTGCCAGTCAATTCCACTGATTAGACACAGATGAAATAATAGAGAGAACACACAGCCACAGGGAAAGCAATCTGTTGATTTGGGAATATGCAGTCTGTTTACTGAGTCACTCTGCTATGGTAATTAAAGTTCTATTAACTTGTAGTGTCTTCTCAATTCTGTATAACTGGAATGTAAGATCAAAAGGCCATAGCTTTAACTTGCCACAGTTTCTGCAGAAGAGCATATTTTATAAATAATATGAAACATTGTGACACACTCATAGCAGACCTGTTGTAATCTATATTTATATTTTAAGAAAAAAGTGTAATGGATTTCATATCAAGGTGTAAAACAGGGTGTGCTGACCATGGGAACCAGTCCAATCTGAGGAATCCTGTTATAAAGAGTTTATAAGTCAACAACCCAGATTTGTCATGCCTCAGTACCACTTCACATCTTAATGCAAATTTCAAGTTTAAGGTAGATTGTATGAACACCCTCTGACAAGCATTGCAGAGTAAAAATCAAGGATTCATAAGAGTATCTTTACTGGAAAAGGGAGGGAAAAAAACTTGTGACTGGTGATGTAAGTGTTAAAAATGGCCTATAGCTGAAATACAGGAAGATATAAAAGCTAAAATAATATCAAATATTACCATTATTTTAGGTCTATTAAAGAGACGCATAGCTCTATAAAACATACATATGAAAAAAGATATATATTTTTATTATAGTAAATATCAAATAGTATTATTCATGGCATTAGTTATACTTAATACTTAATAGTTTCAGGTCACAAAGTTAAAACACCAGGATAAAACATAAAAAAGTGACATTTATTTTTAGATGAGTCCAATCAAATTAGAAAATTAGAGCCTGTGCCAATGGGCTTTGAGCTTGCGCCAACAGCATCAGTTAGACAACAGTTTGAGACTTTCTGGGATAGTTCAGAATGCACTGACAGGTCCATTTGACCTGCAGCTGACCTGTTTTAATCAGGTTTTGGATTGCCACAGACTAAAGGACACGGAGGGCTTTTCTTTTGTACACTATTTTAATAAAATAATACTTGGGATCAGTGTCATTGGCTGTCACAGTGATCACATGATTGGAAACCAAGCTGATTGGTCCTTGACTGTTAGTCTGAGACTAGAAGCAAGGTCTCTGAACTAGTGTTCTGCACAGGTGCATGCTGCTAAGTCCCAGGCTGAATGTAGATTAACATTCTCTCATCATCAGGAACTGTAAATGGGAATGTTATCTACACACTCAGATAATTGTGTGGCTAAAGTAGATTTCACTAAGCGTCATCATGCTTTATCAAAAAGTTATACATTCATTTTGATATGGTATAGAGTGGGTTATTTAAAAGGACCATGTGAGGATAGAAATATGGTAGCTGCCATATCTGTACAAAATAAGTCAAGGCAACTGCACTTGATGTATTTTTCTTGAAAAAAAATTACAGCAAGTCCAGTTGCCTTAACTTATTTTTTACAGATATACCATGATCTGGATGAATGAGAACCTTTACAGACATGGTAGCTACCATTCCTGACTTGATTGTAAAACCTAAATTCTAGAACTGTCATCCTGATCCTTAATTCCCTACCTTCTCAGTCACTGCAGCCAGTGAAGTATGTTGTTTCCTAGGTAATCATCAAAATAAATTAACATGTCCAGTGAACCTAGTGTTTTCCTTCTGTAATCTGCCACTGCACGCGAGGTTCCTCAACACCATCTTATTTACTTACATCAGGGGGTCAGCTGTCTTTTCCTCTTATAGCTAACCCCCTGTTGATTTACTTATGTCATCTGCAAGCCTGTTGTAAGAACCAGGAAAAACCAGCCAGCCCCCTGATGACCTGAAGTGGTGCATTCACACTCTAGGCCTCTTTGGAAGCATGTTGTCAGTATCCCAGGAGACTGCAGGCAACTAGCACATCATTCTCACCTAGGCAAAAATCCTGGAAGTGCCAGGAGGGGTCCTGAATTAAAAAAAGGACAGGGTAGTGCAATGAGAGAAAGTGAGTTGAATAGGGGTATACATCTGCTTTAAAGTGTCACAAAACTCTCACTTTTGTTCCCCTTATAGTAATCTCCACATAGCACTTTCCCTAAGGCTCCCATGACTCCTCCATTCCCTTTAGACTTCCGGCCTCGATCTTCGAGAAGTGCATGCTAATTTTGTCCACGTGCTCTGCTGTCCTTGACTACATGTCCCATTATGCAGCGCACACACAGTGCTCCTAGTGCGCATGCATGTAATGACTCTCTAACACGCTGGTTCCTCCCCCATCCCACCTCCTCACCATAGCTGCTCTAACGTGAGTGCACCAGTCTGTCTCCTATCAACTAGGAGCACAATAGGGATGGAGGGAGGAGGAGACTGAGAGGAGGAATCTACAGAGAAGATATGAGGGTGCTTCATGCATCCGCACGTCTTGTAATTCTCATCGGGAGCGAGCACAGATGGTGGCTACTTTTCAGCACCCATAGACACCATGGTGAAGAAAAGTATGCCAAGGACTGGGTTTTGTTTTTATATATGTAATTAAGTTAAAATGATAATGATACTGTATAATAATTCTCCTCATAATGCAGCTTTGTGGCTTTGATATAACGGCTGGAAAGTTATTATTGCTTTTTTAGTGAGCAAACAAAAGTAAGTAATGGCTGTAAAGTAGAACTAATCAAATAGGGCTCATTGTTTATTTTCATATTGTCAACTTGAGGACAAAAGTACATTTTGCTCAGTTATTTTGTTTTATGATTAACATTCGGTTTGTTACAGTTTCCTGAGTTCATTAATGATTTTTTTTTTTTTACAGATATGCCATCAAAGTGAAAATAAGCAATTAAATCTCTGCTCTGTTAACAGCTCATTGTTTAGCGTTATCCCTGGTAAAATCAAAGAGGGGCATATTTTCAAGACAAACTAAATGTTTTAATAAACATAGCTTTCTCTGCTTTTTACTGCCCTCTAAGCATGATCAGTGCCTGGGAACCAGTGTTATCCATCAATCTCCTCCTGACTTGTCTGTCATGACTAGATATGCTGTGCCATAGGAACATACACTGTATGACCAAAAGTTTGTGGACAATCACATCTATATAATCATGTTGGATACCGCTTTAAAAAAAGTAGGCATTAATATGTGTCACAGCTTTAACAGCCTTCACTCTTCTGAGAATGATTTCCACAAAAGTTTGGAGCGTGGCTGTGGGAATTTGTTCCCAGCCATATCAAAAGAGCATTTGTGAGGTCAGACACTGATGTTTGATGAGAAGAATTGGTTCACAGTCAGCGTGTCAATTGATTCCAATGGTTTTTAGTGGGGTTAAAGTCCATGCTCTGTACAGGCCCTTTGAGTTCCTCCACACTAAACTGTGCATGGTCATGCTGTAACAGAAAATGATCTTCCGTTTACTGTTGCCACAAAATCAGAAGTGCACAATTCTCTAAAATGTCTCTGTATGCCATGGTATTAACAGTATATATCACTGGAAATAACATACTGTGAACCATATAGTGTAGATAATCCTTTGCACCTCCTAGTTCATGCACAGGTGTACACCAAAAGGTGTATATGTATGCACAGGAGTCCCAGTGACCATTTTAGTGTGGTGAATCCATTTAACCTCACTTCTTTTCTACTGCTGTTGTAGTACATGCGTTCTACTGGCAGAAAGAAAATTAACAAGCATTTACTAAACACAACAGCATCCAGGCTTCAAAGCAATGGATGGATAACAAAATAGAGTTCAAAAGCAGGGGTATTTACTAGGGTTTAATGATTCAAAATACATTTGAGGTCAAATCCTTCTATTCTCCAAGCATGTAAACATACCTAAGCAGACAAAACACCATTGTCACTTATATGCAAATCTAGTTGTTTTTTTCCTCAATAGTTCATCACTAAGGAGTTATTGCCTTGTTTATCGCTAACAATTCTCCCTGTCTCATGATCTATACTATGAGCACTGACACATGACTGTCCCAGGAAGGGCAAAAGGTCTTTGATGTTCAGGATTGGATTACGTTCTCTAAGCTGTGTTAGACACAAGATGGCAGCTCCCAGTGGTGGAAATGCAGGGTCTCTGGATGGACACCCAAGACATTGGAGCAGAGTTTTTGTTCACTGTCTATGCCCTTATGGTTTGTTTACAGCCTCAATAGTTCATCTTTGGTTGTAGTTTCCGTAAACACTGACAAAGAAAAGGATTGTTTTAAATGTATTGGTTTTTTTTGGTTTTTTTAGTTGATTATAAATGGCAGTCACAATCCTAACCATATTGTGTTTACTTGAACTCCATTTCCATGAATTCTCTAAACAGCACCACCCCAAGATTTTGTTTCACCACCAAACCATGAACATAAATGCAGACATTTTAAAATGCTTGTCTAGTATTGATGAAGTTATACTTCAAGCCCTACATGGATCTAGATCATTCTGATCTGGGTGCAGGCACCCTCTCGGCTCTTTCCAACCTATCCCTTCACAATTTGCTGACAATGTATGGAGGATGAACACTGAAATACAACCTTGCTGTTAAAACTAACATACAAGTCAACTACACCATCTGCCTGGACTCCTCCCAGTATGCTGCTTCTAATTCCTTTGGCGTGTGTCCATATGTTGCTGTAATACTGTAGCCACAGAGAAGCTCTCACTGTCTCTGCAATTTCCCAGTACAAAACAAGGCTCCCCTTCCAGTTCCAGTGCCTGTGCTGATTCCTGTGAGAGTGTGCCCCCTCCCTCTGCATTCCTGTGACTTCACTTGTGTCTGGAAAGTGCAGAGACAATTAGATAAGAGCTGTAAATCAAAAGGCCTCTTGTGCAGAGCATGGTCAGAATGAATAAGAGCTGTCAAAGTCTGTATCGCAGTTTCTACTGCACACAGAAGCATGGGATAAAAAGCAACATATGTTGTGGGAGTTAAGTGACTGGGTTGTAAAAAATAATAAGGTGAGACTTCTCCTTCAAGCTTGGCTATGACAGGGTTGCATGGGTCATTAGAATGGCTGCAGAGAATTTTACTTCCAGCTGAGCATTTAACTATTGGCTGAAACTAAACAAAAGGCCTCTGACCTAATCCAAAGGTTTAAATGTAATAGCAGACAGTCTGGAAGAAAACTGCTACCAATTCAATGTGAGATTGTCACTGAGAAGAGTAAGTAAACAAGCTGGATAGTCAGTCAGTACTCCTATTTTCTCATAATAAAGCTGCAGGTAAAATGAATAGGAAAGGTAGGCACTTATCTTTTGCAGATCATAGTAGCATAGTAGCAGCAATGGTATAACATCAACTAAACAAAGTAACATGCCTACTTTAAGTTTAGATTTTTTGGGATTGATGGTGCAAAGTTGCACAAGAAAATGCAACAGTATACACAATCCAATTATCAAATAGAGTGCTATATTCATCCTGTTATAGGAGTAGTCATTTAGCATAATCTGTTGAGAGGTAAAAGGAAAGTGCACTTAGCAGCCTCAGGTAATAAAAGCTGCTGGGTTACTCGATTAAACAAGCATTAGTATGCATTAAAAAATCATCCTCTTGCAAACAAAGCAATGGATTCATGTACCTGCATGCATTATGAGCCAAATGAACTACTGTATTTAGTATCATGCCAACAACTCTAAATGTATTATGAAGACAACAAATAATTTACGATGCTGGACATTAGATGTATTATACAATAGTTCCAAATATTAAGAAGTCTGTTTTTCAAAAAAATTATATTTTGTCTTTTTTTTTGCTACTTGTTTTCAGCAAACTTTAACTAAGATCAAAATCAATGTCTGGATATATATATTGCCAAATTAAAAAGACTTCTCTTTTATACTAATGCTACCCTAAACCAGATGAAAGCCATCATTCTCAATAAAGTGATATCCCGGGGGCTTTTTTCCTTAAAGCCCAACACCAGAAAGCCTCCTTAATACTGCCTAACCCTTTAACTCTATGAGAAATTAGCAGATCCAAAGGCATTTGTAATATACCATGTTGCCATGTTTTTGCTACTTGTTTTCCGCAAACTTTAACTAAGATCAAAATCAATGTCAGGATATATATTGCCAATTTAAAAAGACTTTATTTTATACTAATGCTACCCTAAACTAGATGAAAGCCACCATTCTAAAGTGATATCCCGGGGGCTCTTTTCCTTAAAGCCCAACACCAGAAAGCCTCCTTAATACTGCCTAACCCTTTAACTCTATGAATAATTAGCAGATCCAAAGGCATTTTTCATGTACCATGTTGCTTTAAGTAAAAATGATTTTTTTCAGACCTTGTGACATCACGGTATCTGATTAGCTCCCTACTTTATGGGCACTAGTGGGAACAGTCTTTGAACCTACAAGAGATACAGTGTGTGATGGGCACCTAAATCCCTCTAACAGAACCCACTTTAACATCCCCAAGCTGGACCTGAACGTGGCTCTAAAGGCTTCAAAAGAGCTGTGCAAAGGTGATCTAAAGCTTTGCAAATGCTTTGTAAATATTTGCTGTATGCACTGATTTTCTGACTAATGTTTACAAGAAGAAGCCTGTGTGAAGAAGAGAGACTTATGATGAGACAAACATACAATTAAATATGATTTTTTTTGCTATGGATTACTGCACATATATATATATATATATATATATATATATACACACACACATATATAGTGCAATATAAATGGGTAAGCCGTATTAGTCCAGTAGACAAGATGTACCTTTATGGCGTTGAAATGTAAAATCATTGAGAAAAAATATGTCACTGTTGATCTGAGTTTCCTTTCTGATGAACTTCAATAACAAAGCGTACACCATTAAGGGGTCATACTCATGCACATCTGCTAAAGATACCGAATCCAGCCATTTAAAGAAGAAACTATTGAAGTTGATCAGAAAGGAAACTCAGATCAACAGTGACATATTTTTTCGAACCCATTGTAAGAAAATGATCATCCCAAAGGGACTCACGATGAAGAACCCACTCTCAACTACCCACAATTCACCAGCAGCTGAGATTATCTGCAGACGGAGCAGTGAGAAACTACGTAACCTCCTAATTCATCAACTATATGGAAAAAGACAAAGATTACACTGCCAAAGACAATCCCTACTCCAGAGCCTTCTGCAAATTACACCTGAAGCCAAAAATTTGGAAATACAAATTGACTATTTCTACAGGAAAAAACAACAAAGCCTCATCAGTAAGAAAAAGAAGAAACTGGCAAACCTTGCACAGAATAAAGACGTCCCAAAAACAAGATTAACCAATTTCACCTCATCCTCTGTAACTACCTATGTCCCTATCCAAGCTGAAATGATCAACCACAGTGAAAGCAGCTCAGACAATACTGAGATTGTCAACCTCTCAAATCATCACCTCACAATACAGGAAACAGCAGTCCTATCCAAGGGGCTTACATTTTGTCCAAGCACCAAACTGGACCACATACAATTGTACTCAGACTTGGAAGAATTCTTTAGAAGACTGAGGCTCAAGGAATTTTTCTTTGACAAAGATAACACCACATCCAGCCTGGACAGCAGAAAAAAGAACAAAGACTCAAGGGGCTGAGGGAATATTCCTTTAAGTATGGTGTCTTCTGAGAGTACTGGCTGTAGATCTTTGATTATTTTGCGTATTACCTCTAGAGTAGGGTTGTAGGTAACTACAAGAGGGGTCCTGGTTTGGTTTTTCTTCTCTTTGTACTGTAGCAGTCTTTCCCGTGGTGTTCTTAGGGCAGATTTTTAATCTTTTTCGAAATAGTCTTTTCCCTATAGCCCTTTCGCCGAAATGCGCATGAGTATGAACCCTTAATGGTGTATATATGTATATATATTTTTTTTTTTTGCGATGTTATTAAATAAGCTAAAATGTGAGAAAAAACAAGAGGAGAAATGCATTAATGTCAAACAAATAATTGTACGGTGGCACTGAAAATGTGCTAGAAATAAATTAAGAGATGTTTGCTGTCAATGTTATTGCAGTTTAGTGACAACAGAGAGAAAGTATTGGCTTTAGGCATTGCATGACCTTTGGAAGACTGATAGTATCATTGTAATCAATGGGTGTAAACAATAAGCTTTCAACAAACATTAATCTTGTTCCAAAATCTTTTTGTCCTCTTCATTTTCATGGTGTGTTAAAATTCATCAGTTCCCAATAATGTTATGAATAATTACAGATAAGCAAGTCTTCTGTCAGTATAAGCGACATGTTTGGAAAACTTTGCCGTTCACAGGTCAGGTGTTGTAAAAGCTGGATTTAGCTTTTGCGTTTAAGAATATATGTAAGGCAGACTTTATGTTCTTAAAGTAGAGAAAATAGCTGCAAAACAAATGAGGCATAAAATAATTTTGTAACAATGAAACATTGCAAAAGTGATTTCAATGAGATCCATTTAATTGCTAATTAGATAGGGAATCTTGCATACCAGAAGCCTTGGGATGCTCATAAAGAAGAAATGGGCTTCCTGAAAACATAGCCCTTTTCTGATCAACCTGGAGAAAATATACAAGTACCATAACAAGTTTTATCGTCAAACAGCTGCTAAAACAGCATGTAAATCGATTAGTTTGTTGGAAAATATGGCTCATTTTTAAATGGAAACCAATTATAACCACATATGTGGTAATTATTGTACTTAAAGGAGACGTCCAGGCTATGGGGTCAAGGCAGAGGTGAAAAAATGCTTACTTGTTTGCAGTTACCAGTTCAGTGTATGCCACTGCTTATGTGTTAGAAAATATACCACAGATGGGTGAATTGCACTATTTGGACAGAGAAGACAACTGGTTTGCAAGAGTTATGGAAGAAACCAACTGGAATAACCATTGCTTAACAGGGTTGGGGGGCCTTCACCACCATCTATCGCCCACATATAATTCCATTTTAACATCTCTATCCCAGTCATTTGACAACAAATCACACCTTCAGCACCGGCCACCAGGACCAGTATCTCGCTTTCTGGAAGACTTCTCTGCCTGGCTACCCTACTTTCTCTCCTCAGAAATACCCACTATCATTCTTGGTGACTTTAACATTGAGTGGAAGCCGGGGTGTTAATGTTATTAGCAATTTCTTAAACTAACCACTTCTTTTGATCTAACACAATGGTCAAACACTCCTACTCACTCTGATGGCAACATACTAGATCTTGTTTTCTCCCACCTATGCACTCCTTTCCCCCTCTCAGACCACAACCTTGTCAGTTTCACCCTCACCCTATCACCAACCCTGAATCCACCTACACGGCACACTGTCACACGGAGAAACCTTCGCCACCTCGACCCTTCTCTTCTCTACTCTATCCTGCACTCTCTTACTCACATTTTCAATCTCTCACTCTCTACTGGAATATTTCCCTCCCCTCTAAAGCATGCCCTGATCACCCCTAAACCCAAAAAAACATCAATGGACCCTACTGACCTTAACAATCTCAGACCAATCTCCTTACTCCCATTCACCTCCAAACTCATAGAACGCCTTATCTACAGCCGCCTGAGCCGCCACCTCGCTGATAACAACCTTCCCGACTCCTTACAGTCTGGTTTTCACCCCCTACACTCCACTGAAACTGCCCTCCTAAAACTCACTAATGACTTACTAACAGCTAAACACAATGGCCACTATTCCTTACTCTTGCTATTAGACCTTTCTGCTGCTTTTGACACTGTGGACCACCTGCTCCTCCTCAAGAAACTCCACTCACTTTGCCTACAAGACTCTGCTCTCTCATGGTTCTCCTCTTACCTAAGCGCTCCTTTAGTGTCACCTACAAATCTAACTCCTCCCCTCCTCTTCCTCTTTCTGTTGGGGTCCCCCAATGCTCTGTCCTTGGACCCCTTCTCTTCTCTATCTACACCTCCTCTCTTGGTCAGTTAATAACCTCACATGGCTTCCAATACCATCTCTATGCCGATGACACTCAAATCTATCTCTCTACTCCTCAACTCTCCCCCTCAGTGTCCTTGTGTGTCACCAATCTACTAACTGCAATATCAGTCTGGATGTCACAACACTTCTTAAAACTCAACCTGTCAAAAACTGAGCTCATGATATTTCCTACACCCGTGCACCTTCCCCGCATATTTTCCCTTGAGATTGTTAACACAACTATCCAGCCCTCCCCCCATGCTAAGGTCCTAGGTGTCATCTTTGACTCGGACCTCACCTTTCTTCCCCACATCCAAAAAAAAAGTGTATTTAAACCCACAAACAAAAATGTAATGTATTACAATTTACCAGTCCTCAGAAGTGGTGGCTGGGTAGTTTATATTTTTCCTGGCTTTTTTCCCTTTATATGTACACGGGGATCCTGCAGATATCACACTTTCTGTCACTGTGCATCTACACATTTGTCTCACTGTATCCAGAGCCATCCCTATAATGAGGCAGCCTCAGGTAGCATCTCGCGGTGTGGTGGCAGGCAGAGGGCCCTCTTTTCTGGTCAGAGTGTCCCAGGATGCTAAGAGCCAGGTGGGGAGATATGTAAGGGCCATACACATCTCCTCGCCCAGCTCTTAGCAACTTGGGATGCTCTGGTTTGTTGTCGCAGCCCCTGGCAAACACTGGGCAGGACACCTGCCAGAGCCAAGCCATATAATGCAGAGGCCAAACCCCAATCCCAGTAGCATGTACCACCAGCATCCCTCACCCTCACAGATGGCGAAAATGCTAGGGACACTTCTAACTGTATCTAAGGGTCAGCTATGGTTGTCACTCAGCTGGCCTTTAAGCATATCTGCCATGGTTAATCTCTATTACATGGGGAGTTGATGGGATAAGTAGTTTTAAAAATAAAGATAAAATAGTTTTGTCTTTTCAGCTTACAAAGGTGAAAAGGACACAGCATTCGGCATGATGAACAGGTATTCTCTGTACTTGCTGTTCTTACCTTGAAAAGTGAAAACTAATCTAAGGACCGGTAAGCTGCAATCTTTTTGAAGGGGTTTTTTTTTTCAATTTAATTTAAGTTATTTATATTTAATATAACTTGTGTCTAAAAAGAGCACAGCTACACTATGAATAATTTTGGAGTCTACTTTTTATAAATGAAAGTACAGTGAAGTTTACTATTAAATTACATGTAAACCCTAACTGGATAACATTTTGTTTGCTAAAGCATTGTGTCGTATTATAAACTGAATTTTTTTTTTAAATGCTCGCTTTCACCTTATGTCATTCTTTGTTATGTCTTAGAACTTCTGATCTTTTGCAGCTGCTTCCTGTCTACATGCATGGCCTCCAATAGTAGGGGTGTTTTTTACTGGGAATGCTATAACAGGTGACTATGCCCTAGAACAGCTTCCAACTCAAGCATCTTTAAGGCTGAACCACCAGGTATTTTTTAAATGAAAGCCTCAGATTTTACAGCTTTTGGGTTTACATATACTTTAGGAAACAAGTGATGCACAGCTTTGCCTTTCTGAAACAAACTGTGGAGCTGTAAATGGTTGTAACTAACTGACTCAATTATTTTTAATGAAGAAACTATAGCAAATAGCACAATAATATAAGATGAAAAAAAATCACAGCATGATGGAATGGGTCTAGCAAAAAACAAGTTAAATATGCACTTGGCAACACATTACTATGTAGGTCGTGATACCACACTTCGATTTTCATTATTATTGCTTTACTTTATTTAAAAAGAAAAGGGAATAATAGGGTGTATTTGGCTGTTTGTGCTAAATTGCTCTCATAATTATAATTGACCACGGTTTCAGTAGATGCACATGGGGTGAAAAATAAATGTATCATTAGTAGGGACTACCTTGAAGTTACTTACAGATGTGGTGTTGTTGTTAGTCACGTAGGCAAAAGAATAGCACAGTCGATCTCACTGAGGTTAATAATAGAGTAGTGGCACATTTAGATACACTTCAATCCATTTAAACATGTTTACCCCTAAGCAGTACTTGCAACTATGAAATCTGGTCCAATGCTCCTCAAAGAAGTTCAACTACAATATGCCTCCCCAAATATCGTGATTTATTAAATTGTTTTCTGTTACTGCTTACGACCCAGTTTTAACCAAAATGCAGAGATCTGAGATATTTTAGATTTCTATCACATGTCTGCTTACAATATTCTGTGCTATTTTCAAATTCTAGCCCTTTACTTAATACAACCCTACAGGTGATAACCCAGTTCAGGCAATACTCTGATTTTTTACATAAGTCACATCAGTGTAATTTTTAAGTAATGCTGTGGAATGTTAAAGCTCAAACTGAAAGTTTGCATTTCACTTTCGGAGAACTTTATTCCCCTATCTACATTGCGACACATGCAGGCAAAAACAACTGTATGTAGAAAATGTTATACAGATAAGATCAAGTTGGGTTGGTGTGGATGCAAATTAGCTTGATAGTGACGTGTCTCAGTTTACAATTGCTAAAGTTCCAAATGACATGTGCTTTCTTACCTAATGCACTCACAAAGTAAACACAAATGTCATCCAGGTCATGTGACATAATTGTTCAGGCCTTGGGAGTAATCTGATTCCTATCACTTTCAATCCTTTCTTATCACTTTCAATCCTGGTGACAGTGGTCATCAGGACAGTTAGAGATGGTGACCCCCCTGAGCTTGGACACAGATAGCATTACATAACTGATAGGTGTTTTTACCCTTCACAACTCCACCTAAGTCAAAAAAAAAAGGCCCATGGGAACATTTTAACTACACTAAAAATGTTACCTCCCTGAAAAGATATGGACAGATTATTTTATTTGCAAATTTTAACTTAAAGATGGCCTTGACAAAACACCCTTCCAATCTTCCCTATTGCTGTCCTTAACAGGAATAATAGAAAGGTTTGAGAGCTGGAAAGAGCTGGGAAAAATAATATTTTTTTACAGGAGAAATTGATATTAACACATATAATGTTAGCTATCTATATCTCCAGATTTACTGATCATTTTGACATATGGTTTCACTAATGGCAGTTTCAGGTTATGTATATTTTGTATGATACGCCCAGTATGAATTGACCAGGCATGTGTCAACTGTATCAAAATGCAACTGCTGTCAATGACAAAAAGAAGGTTCAATACCTCCACAGGCTAGATTGTGTGATGTTTAGGATTCATTGCTGTTCCATTAAGTGTCCTCTGGTTACAGAAGAGAATTCACCTTCAAGCTTCAGTTGTTGTACTAGTCATCAATTTGAGTTGTATAGTATATGACCACTATAAAGAGACCATTATCTGACCTCAATTTAATGTTCAAGCCTTTAAAATAAAAGACTTCACACATACTGTATGGCTGTCTTTAAATAATTACAGGTGCCAGACCTCAGACATATATTACTGCATCTAGAATTTATTGCAAGAAAACCCCAAACTTGATTATGATTATTATTAAATCATATTTGGAACTTAAATGATCCAATAATGATCCTTAGAGCCACATATTTATACACAAAATTTGCATAGGGACACAATTGTTACTATCTTCCTGACACATTTGAGTGGTATTAACAGATGGTATTAGGATACAGAAGGTGTTCAGGAGTGTTATTGGAGAATTTACACTTGGTTAGGAGATAAAAAGTCCCAGTATACATCTCACCTAAGTACAAGAAGGTGATAGAAAACTCTAAAGGCTTTCTCTATGTGCACCCATTTTTCTATTTCCCAATAAGTGGACATGTCATTAAATGCAGTGTAATTGGAAGAAACTACATGATGCAAAATTATTCATTATGAGAACCTACTCTCACATTTCAACTTTTCGGAAGTCATCACAATATAAATTTAGTCAGATAGAATATATGTTTAATGCAAAAAGAACTTGCAGACCGGAGAGCTATATTGGGGGAAGTAAAGAGTAGGCTGTGATGCATAGAAACAATACCTGCTTCCTTGGATTCCCAGAAAGGACTGGGGAACAGAGGGGACTCTGGTTGGGCATTTTGTGAAACAATGGCTTAATATAGGTCATATGTCAAGCCTATTTTTAATAGAATGGACTCCTCTATCTTTGTGTACTACATATCCTGTACTCCTGACATGTATTGTGTACACTTGCTTCATCCATGCTTGCCTTTGAATTCTGAACCTAGGTGTTGCAACTACCTTTTTGAGAAAGTCTCTACGACGAAACGTGTAAAAGGAGTGTGTCGTTTCCCCGCTGACACCCTGGAAAGAGGCTAGCTATAAGTTGCTTATGCTGTTGTACCTTTGGAAGTCTGTAAGTGCAATCATTTTTAAACTACTTGATAAATAAAACATTTTACATCTGCACTTAAATCCTGTCTTCTCTCCTTCGGTCGGTCTCCCCCTCGGCTTTCTGGTTGATCCCTCCGGAGTGTTCTCCAGCCTTGGAGGTTGTTTAATTATCGCCGATGAGAGGAAGTGTAGCCTGACGGCAGGAGAGGACAGAGAAACTTACAGAGAAGGTTTCCTTTTTCTATTTTGCGGACGCATCAATGGAAGTATAAACAAAAGACACTGGATTTCTAATAACATTCGGTAGAAAATAGACTATTGGTGTTACAACCCTCGCTTATACAATTTTATATTTATCCACCTATATTTATTCACTTTATACCATTAGATGTGGTTTTAGATGTGTTAGATTGGTTATACATCAGTCTTCCTTTAAATTATTGTCCTTTTTATTTATTGTTGCCGATTGCCAGACTGATTAATTTACCTGGTATATAATTCAACCATTTAGTATCCACATTGTATTTTCACTTTATGGCACACATATGCATTATTCATTAACTTATTTAACTTATCATATTTAACCAATCAGTTTTATATTCGTACCTTCACCATATTTATATGACACGTGTATTTATTAACGTTCATGCACATATGCACCTTTGGATTGCATTTAGTTGCAAGTAGGATTTGATCACTTATATTGGTTTCGTTTGTGGTATAAATATAGCACGTATCACAATACCAAGCACAGCACACTGGTTCACAATAGGTGTTGCAACTAGTCTCTGTGGCTGTACGGGTGTGCTAGAGGGCCACAACCTGGAAGGTGTCCGGCAGCGCAATCATCCTCACCATTAAAGGCTCTATAGAAGACCCAGCCCTTCTTAGAATCAGTGACTCTAGTACATCCCCAGAAATGCTCAGACACCTACTCCCTGTGTTCTCAGTGATCTGCATCCCAGGATCCATTTTGCTCGCTACTTCAAGTCGCTTCATAAGCCCTGGAGCCTTCCTTTTCATGTGCCCCGATTCCCAGACCATGACACTATCTCATTAATTATGCCAAAATTTTGCTCAAGGTTTTGACCATGAGACTTAGTAAGCATTTTACACAAAAGGTCCAGTGGGATCAGTGGATATTCATACCAGGTAGGATTACACAGATTAACGTTAGAATGTTGTTTGCAACCCTTCAGGTGCTACTTGATAACTCTGGCCAGAGGGTGCTGGTGTCATTGGACACACACAAGGCCTTCAACTCTGTAAAATTTGTAGCATACATGGAAGATCCTGAGGAAAATAGGTTTTGGTCATTCGGTGGATCTAGGTTCTCTATGTATCGCCAATAGCCAGTCTGAAAATATATGTACCAGGCAGGGCTGCTTTCTCCCCCTTTTTTCTCTGGCCATTAAGCCATTGGCTAAATTAATACACACATATAATCAACTTACTGGCTTTAAAATACACTCCTTGGAGAAGTGTGTCTTTCTCTATGCCGACAATATGCTTGTTTATGTGGCTGACCCTGGCACTTCCCTAACTGCTATGTTGGACATTATTAAATGAATTGGATATTATCAAAGTAAACTTGGAGAAATCTGTTATATTTCCTATTATTGGTAATGTTCTGGCCCACATACCCAAGAATTTTCCTCTGAAGATAGTGCAAACATTTTATTATTTGGGAATAGAGCTACAGCATCCCTTGACTGCTTAAATGCTCAATTTTACTCCAATTATATAGACTCTTTTAAAACTTCTCTCATTTGGGATCGGAACATACCTAGACTTTCACTAGCTACCTTACAAATCCCTACCTCAGACTGTGGCCTTTCTTTGCCTAATCTCCAGCTCTACAATTTGGCCACTTAACTAATATATATCAACAACTGGGTACAACCAGACTGGAATTTGGCACATAATGCTATCGAGGCAGCTATGATAATCTCTTATGAAAAACTGGCTAACTGTTTTCCTGGTCTAATGGTGCTTCTATACTAGCTCTCTCCTTGTACATTTTTAAACATTCTCAAAAATGAAAAATATCACCTAATGCACCTAACTGGTTGCACCCACAGTTGAAAAAAACTTTACCAGTTATCTGATGGTCCTTTATGGGTAAAGCAAGGTCTAAAAAGACAAGTTAAATATTTAGCAATGAAAGTGACAGTGTTTATAAGAAAAGTGCAAATTCTTTACTATTTGTCAGTTGTGCATATTAAAAAGTTCCATATCAACTTGAATTCTCCAAGTAGTAGCAGTTGGAATTTACACTTTTCCTTAGTACATCCCCTATCTCATCTCCATGGCCTGGCACCCCTACTATGTCCAGGACTGCTGGAGATAGTAGTGGGCACTGCCTCAGATTACTTCAATTTAGAATGCCACAAACTCCCTGTAAAAAATCACTTTACATCTTCAATTTGTCTAGTAAAACATTTCCACAAAAGAGGCAATGTTGCTGGGAAGCAGCATAATAAGAGCATGAAAACCAACCACAAGTATAGTGTTATTACACAGCTGTTTGTCCTTCATTTGGATTGACTCAGTACCATTTCCTAAACAGGAACATCTACAGAACTACAACAGTTCTTTATTCAAAAACTGATTTCTTTCAAAACATATACATGAGCGTTTTATGGTCCATGATGTATTTTTTGGCACTGCACTAAGCCATTATCAACACGCCATAGCAAAATAACACCAACTCAGGATTGGTCTTTATTGTAAAAACCACATCGGGAGAACTGTTATGTGCTACAAATGGCATTTGCCACATGCTACTAAAAAAATGAAGGTGAGTCATTCAAGAATTAGCATAATGTTTACTGAATGTTGAAATATTTTATAATTTGCACAGATAATGGCTTGTTAGGAAAACTGACCTGATGTGGCAAACTCAAATCAACTTGTATTGAAATGCAAAAGAGTAGGTTCCTTGCTTTGCACAGACATAGACAAGGGTGCAAAAAGGCAGTAGTGGATCCCTGTGCAGAAATTACAAAGGAATTGTGTATCCAGTTTAACAGTTGCTCATTAGTTAGGACTTCCTGATGCCTTTGCATAGTTCTAACGGCTGCAGGTTGCCTAACTTACTTTGGCAGAGGGTTAATTGATTAAGCAATAACAATTTTATAGCCATATGGATCTTTGAGACTTGTTCTGCCATTTAGCATGCCCACAAACCTACCACAATGAAAGCACAGGTCTAGGTTAACAGTGCGCAGTTCATCAATTTTATTTAGTCATATAAATCATTGGATATGGCAGATGACTTGCTCTATGTGTATTTATTGTTAAATAAAAAGCACCGAGGCTATTTGTTGTACCTTCTTTCCAGTGATAAAGCAATTCACCTTGGAAATGAAGAATTATGGAATTGAGGAGGAGTGAGGTTAAATCATGTGCAAACTGCAATAATTTGTTTCTCATTTATATATCTTGTCTCTGACAAGTCTGAGAGAAACATGAGAAACAAGGACTGAATAATTCACCCGAGAATATTCTTAACTTCTGTTGATTAAAGAGAATTTCTGGTCATTTCAGTCTAATTTTTCCAAGTCAGCAATCATTTATCATAGGCAAATCAGCATGCTATTAAGTCAAAAGCAATTTGCTGTCCACAGCCTAAAATAGGTAGTTGGAGTGTAAATAAATGTAAAATATATGAAATCAAGTAGTCTCTTGCATGAGTTTATGTAAATGTTCTTGTGGTAGAAGACACAATTATACTCATTTCTCACGTAGCTGGTAGTTTGTGTTTTTTCAAAGCTGTGCAATTAAAATAGGTACTGTAAAGCTGCACACATCCTTCCCTGTTCAAGAAGTAATAAGCCCAGCCAATAGGAAAATAGGACTATGACTAATCCAGCATTAAAGAGCAGCTTCATCAAAAAAGGGTTTTATACCCTTTGATTGATCCCTGCTTTTCTGGAGCCCATCGGTGTCCTTTCTCCTCATCCTTGCCTGCCCATGGCATGCCTCTGAATTTAACTATTGTGATTGCCCCATCTAGGGTGTACTCCATAAGAATACATAAACAGGGTTATTCACAAAAGGGTGATGAGTTTGGAGAAGGCAGGAGAAGTGAACAATCTAGGACAACATAGCTGAACTGGAAAGTGAGCTTATTTGGAGAATGTTTCCAAATCAGCTATGTTGTCCTAGATTATTCCCTTCTCCTGCCTTTTCCAAACTCTGCACCCTTTTGTGAATAACCCTGAAAGTATTATGTTCAATTGTTTTCTAACAATCCAGCATAAGTCACATGTATGAGGATGTACCTGTAAAGGTAGATAGCCAAAGCAAAATGTAACACTGTTTTTAAATTTGCTGGTCTGCTGGCAAATGAGCAGGCGCAAATCTCTTTATTGCTAAAAGAGAATGTTCTTTTTATCATGTATATTTCAATAGGAGTCCTAATGAAGTTGAGAAAAAGCCTCTGTAGGTTCAAGCATATTACAATCTTTAATCTCTTAATAAAAAAGCTGCCCAGTTGTGGCCAAATTAAAGTCCGTTGTCAGCAATATCTAGTCTGTGGTTATGGTAGCAAGCTTATTTAAAATTCATTACTTTTCTAGCTGGACCCCATGGGAGAGCATTTCCAAAAACGTGGTAGAAATCTGCTTGGTAGAAAAGAGATGATATTCCTTTGCATTCAGGGTCCAGGTGTACAAGGCATTAGATGCACACAACAGACTGAGATTCAGATTAAAAAGGGATTGACGGATGCTGTGTAAACAAGATTTCTTTAAATACATATTATCTGTTTGAGACAAGAAACTCAGTGACTTGTTAAAACATCTTCCATGGAAATCACATCATTTACCTAATTATCTATGATACCTAGGGATGTAAAATTTAGCTTTTTTTGTGGGAGAAAAACGTTGCCCCTTATTAAAACTTTACATAACCCCAGATTACTTACCCTAAAATGGTAAAACGTTTTTGTTTTATTCTAAATACAGGCATACTTTAAAATAGAAGTCTAGCCAGATATAAAAGACAAACTGATGAAGCTCTGTACTCAGTATTACTTTATTACGTTTTATTTAAGGCAAGCAGTGTCAGTACTTATCAAAAATCGGAATATCCCCTAATTAAGAAATCCCTTTCTCAGAGTTGGTTTAGTAGACAGGTATAACATGTAAATTTTATTAGAAAATTCATTTATTTATAAAGAAACAGGAATAGAAGAAAACAATACATCCATAACAAAACACTAAAATCAATTAAAAAACTTCCCTTGAACAAACAGTAATAAATAGTAACACGGAGAATACAGTGTCAGTAACTGAATTTGATCTGGTAACAGCCTCTTGTAGTCTCTATACAGTATAGCAGAGCTGGAATGTGAGAGGAAGAAGCAGCACAAGGAAGTGCAGTGAAGTTCATGTGCTGACAAAAACATGTTAATGGAAAGAGAAAGCACAAATATGAGCCAATCACAGTGCTTTTTCTCCTTTCACTGTCCACTGTCTAATAATGGGCTGGGGCAGGTCCAGGATGACCTTAACTCAGAGGAAGTGGGTTGAATGTTCATGTGGGGGAAGATTTATATTGCAGCAAAAGCCCGTTTTGTTATTGTATCTTTTAATGAGCTATTTATTTTCATCTTTTTATTTTAGGCTGGAGTTCTGTTCATATTCTGATTAAATATGCTTCCTTCGTATACCAATAGTGACTGTGTCTGGAAATAAAATGTTATGAAATATAAAAGTATATAGTGCTTTCATTACTATGGTCAGTACAGAACATACTGTTTTCTACAGTTCATTTAGGTAGGTAGCTACTTGAAATAAATGGAAAATTAGCATTAGGCATTAGAATGTTGCATACATTTACACACAAAAGTAAATTTAAAAGTGAATATGAAACTGGGATGAAAACTGAGAAACAGTCCCATGATAACAAAAAAGAAAATGTGCCAAACATGCCTATTGTAGGGTCCTTACTCCCAGTTTGGCCACCAGTTTCAGCTACCAATCAGAGTCAGACCTGCCTTGAAAGTGTGAATGGGTCATACAGGTGTAACATATACACCCTTAACCTAACCCTGAACAGGGATTTTGCAGCTCGCAGACCAACACCAATATAAGCACCAACAGACTGAGAGTGAATGCAACTGGGGCAGGTCAATTAAGCAGTTAACCCTTCACATACATGGTAGCTGCCACCACATGTATTATTGGAAACCCGCACCATTCACAGCATCTGCTGTTACAATTATGACCTTTAAAGAAAAGTCTGTTTACACTATGGTAGCTTCTTCAGAAAGTTCCACAATTTCTAGCTTTCAGATATTCAACTTAATGATTTTTAAATATTGAATATTAAAAATGAAACAGAACTAGGTAGAGTCCATTTGATGTTTGGTTCAGTGTAGAGTTTGGATCACTAGAAGAATAAAGAAAAACTCCGGGCAAAATTTGTATTAACCCTTGCAGTAGGGCTACCTCCACAAGAGTTAACTGCTTGTTTTGGTTTAGGCAGGAAAAAAACAAAGTTATACTCACTCGATCCTCTGAGCAAGCCAGCTGTGACAGCGCTCCATCCAGCCTATCTCCTAATCCTAATCTCCTAATCCACTGCAAGGGTTAAACATTATGCCTGGAGTTCTTCTTTAACTCCAGTCTGATGTTGAAAGAGTCACTCGCCCTCACAGAGTGTCACAACACAAGCGGATAGCTGGGGACTGGACCTCAACTGCAGAACAATTCAGGAGTAGGCTTTAATGGGATTGGATCAGTCAGACGGCTCCCTAATACACTCAGTGCGATGGGGAGCCGTTCCACATCATGTTTCCCAGCCTATCCCTACGGTAGATTAGTTTTAGTGGAGCGGGGGTGTGATGGGACTGTAGTTGTACCCGTACTGTAGTATAAGACTTAGCTAAGGACACTACCACAGCACAATCCAGGTTTTAACAGCTGCAGGCAACCTCCCTCTAATAAGATCAAGTGATCAACAGTTACTATGTGACCATTTATGACAAGGCATCATCAGAGGTCCTTTGAAGAACTTGGGCTAGTAAAGGTTTATAATGCCCTGCATTCTTTCTAAGAATGTTCTATCTTCCTTGGCTGTGTATGCATAGAATGGAGAATGTATCCTGGCTTTTGAATTTTGGGGGAAATATAAGTGGCATTATGTTCAACCCACACAGTTTGAGGTTCGTCAGACCTCACAGTCATCACACAAGAGGAAGCAAAAAGTGTGAGGAGGTTACACAGTACAGACTTTGGTAAGTACACTCCCAGTGACCCTGTTAAGTACTCTCTTAAGCCTTGCTGGGGGGATTGCAGAAAATTTGAAATTAAATAAAATGCACTTACTTAGTGTCAGCTGTGTAGCATTAAAAGAACAGTCACTATTTTAATTTACTAGCTAGAATTATTTATCTAAAAGTGAAGTGCAGTGAATGTAACAGTTGCCATTACATTTGTTGCAGAATAATTCAGTGGCATGCTGACACGATAAGTGTGCTAATTAATGAAATACCAAGAAAGAAAGTCTAAACACAGCAACTGCCAGAACATTTCTTTTTGATGAGGCCGTTAGGACCATGTCACACTAGTGATCCTATCGCTAGTGAGAAGACAGGAGGGCAAATGCGGCAGGTGAAATACTCAGATGCTTGTGTGTGTGTTGCAAGTGTCCAGAGGAGAAAGGCAGTGCTTTGACAACTTAAAGGAGAACTATGGGGTTAAAGCTTTTCCCCATAGTTCTCCTTAGGGTAATGGGAGGACACAAACTAGCATCCTCCCGTCACCCTAGGCTCAGTATACTAAGACGCCGCAGCTGAAGCGGATCCCGACAATTGTGCCGGGATCTGCCCAGCTGCTTGACTGACAGCTGGCTCTGCCTATCTAGAGGCAGTGCCAGCTGTGCCCGCCCCCTCCCCCGTCCGTTCTGCCAGTCAGCGATGGCGGATCGGAGCGGGGAGGGGGGAATCCAGCCTCTCCCCTGTCACGGCAGGGAGCCATGACAGGATCGAGAGGTGAGCGAACGCTGGTATGTGTTCGCTCACCTCCCGATTTACTGTGCCGACCTGTGACAGTCTCATTGTCACAGGTTGGCTAGAACTATGAGGTGAGTGAAAAGCACTCACCTCATAGTTCTCCTTTAAGCCAGAGGCACCATATATGTTAGAAATTGTAAAGCTGGCCAATCTCTTTTCCATACTGTAACAACGTTGTAAACACAAATGGTACAAAAAAAAATGAATACCGTAAATCAAAAATAGCCATCTTGTTCAAGAAACCAATCATGATGCAATCATAGGCATATTGCTATATATTTATTGGCATATAGCTTGGTTCACGCATCATTATCATTTACGTTAACATACATAATGCAATGCCTTTTGTCTTCCATTACAATAATTTAAATATTTATAACCATTCACAAGTGTGTAAGCTGACTGTAAAGACTTAAAAATTGCATGATGAATAAAATATGTTCGTGAATATAAATAAGTGAGGAATTTTACATTTGAAGATAAAGAGAACATTTTTTTCTCAGTTAGAAAATCCTAATGAATAACATACTAAATGGAAAGGAATACCAGCCTGTATAAATCCATTGCACTGTGCGCCTTTATTATACTTCTGCATAAAGCCCTATAGGTTTATTATCTCTGGTCATGTTCTGCAGTCTTGGCAAATGGGAAGGAGCTTAAGCTTGAAACATTCAGTTGCAGAAATAACATTTTGATGGTAAACTCACTCAGCCTAGCTAGCAGTGGTCACTAAAACACAATACCATTTTATATTCTTATTTATAGTCAAACTTCAGGCAAAACGTTTTTTGTTTTTAATGACAGTAATGAAGTATTAGAACCTCTACCAAATGTTTCTCCTAAAAAAAACAGACAGAAAAATCTGATAAAGATTCTAAAAGCTATTCACTATATTTTAAAAAAATGGCTAAAATTTCAATTTACTTTGGTTTTCTGGATTCAAGAGAAGTTTAAGACAACTTGTATGTATAGCCAAATCTTTTTTTTTTCATTAGTTTTTTATAGAATAGGAAAGGGTTATTGAAGGAATAGTATTTCGCCAATATTGCCTTTGAAGTTGCATAAAAAGGAGCACCCTCTTCCCAGTAAGTGGTATTTTTTAAAAAAACATTTGCATTGCTACATTTTCCCCATTGCAGTGCTCAGTTCTCTATTCCTTTTGTTTGACAATATCTTGCCTATTAGCCTTGAAAATGGCCTCAATTAATTTTCTAGATTTCCATCTAGACTTCAAAGGGATTCAAAATTAAGTTTGCAGTTTTTTAGATTCACGATGAGTTCAACAAACAGCTCATGAACCCAACTGAAGCACTTTTGCTCACCACTAATCAGAACCCACTGTTGAATCTAAATTACAGTCTTCACAAGGAACACAACAGTTCCCTATGGGCACCCGTATATATGAGCATTGCCAAGAAAAATAAGCAGCAGTCAGATATGTGTCTTTTCTGTGTTACTGCATGAAAAAGTCATATTCATTTTGGAGGTTTTAAGCTTTAATAGAAATCCATTTTTAGCAGATAATGATCTGGATGCTGTTTTAGTTCTGCTTTAATTTTGACCATATTTATTCGTTCCAGCAGCTCACCTCTCATTTCTAATCATATTTAATAGGCAACACTTTGTCAGAGAATATATTAATTGTGTCTCCAATATTTTGTTGTGCAGGTTAATGATGGGGTTACATCTTCAGCCAACACTATCCACATTGTTAAACTGCAGCAAATATCATATTTAAGCCATCGCAGACATTAAGGATTTAAATGCCTGGGACACAACCCTTGGCTACCAGATTATTGCCATGTGTACTATAATTGTGCATTGCTTCCATTTTGCATAAAGACTATTAAACCTAATTACTTAGCAGGAAATACTCTTCACTTACAAACAAGCATAATGATTTTATACAGTTCCAAAGAACAATCACAAAGAAGAGCAGAACACTGTTAGAGTGAACATGTTTTAAGGCAGATATTATTACTTTTATCCTACATTTTTTTTACTGCCTATTTATCAGCTAAATGGAAAAACATCAAGTACAAAGTATCTATTTTATTTATATATCTATAGGGAGGAGGGATGAGGTGGGTTTGTATTGTTATAGACCACAAATGGTTTCCCCATTAAAGCAAATACATGCCCTGCGTAAAAGTGGTAAAACTAGCAGAGAATTGTTCACTAAGGCCTGGTTCACACCTGGGCGTTTTACAGCATGTAGAGACGTGCTGTAAAACGCTCAGCATGTGAAAACCAATAATTGCCCATGGGCATGGTTCCCACCTGGGCGTATTTCAGCGCGTAGGAATGCGCTGAAAAATGCCCTACGCCCAAAGAAGTACAGGAGCTTCTTTGGAGCATATTTTCCACGCGTATCCATTAGGATACAGCCGGATAGCCCTCATAAACGCGCGTTTGACGCGTGTTTATTTTACCGCAAATCGAAGTTAAAACGCGTGGCACGAAACGCGGCAAACGCGCATATTCCGTACGCCCAGGTGTGAACCCAGCCAAAGTCGATGTGCCTACAAATTCCAGTTATGGAAGTCCAGCTGAGATTATATATACTAAAGTTATAAATAACTTAGTATATAATTTTGATCCAATATACAACTGAGTGCTTATCATGTATTGGAAAGCATTGTTTTAACCTGACTAACTATGTAACTGCTGCCCACTGCCGTCTATGGATATATTCATACTATAGTAGTGGGGCTGCCATGTGATGCTGCTTGATTACACTGGTGTGTACCTTCAAAGCCTGCTTACATTGTTGACCATGCAGATAAATATGTATTCTATCTTAATGAGGCTTCCCTTGCCTTGCACCTTCACAGGCACTGCTACCTCTATGAAGCAGTTTTAGGGATTATTACATTGATATGCTAAAAGAGGTTCTGTAGCTGTCACCACATGCCTGTTTAACAATTTTCAAACACAGAAGTATGAATTGTTTTTTTTTCTCATTAAAATGTATGAGTGACACCCAGGCAAAAAAAATGTTGGCTATGCTAGTCCAGATCTATTATTAGTCATAGAAGGTCAGAACTATTATTAATCATATAGTGCCTATAAGCAGCTGATGGGGCTTTCCCTGTATGATAAATTATGTTGCTAGAAAATCCTTTATTATCTTAAGCAGAATCTTCTGGCTTGTTATGCGTTACAGCCAAACTGTGACACTCAGCAACCTAGAATTACCCAGTAATAGTGATCCTGTGTGAAGAAGAACTAGCTACAGCACTGCTCATTTATCAGATCAGATCTGTATCTCCCAGCGCAGATGATCTGAAACTATTTTGAATGGACCTTATTCCCTCCGCCTAGTGCCTTTCACACTGAGAATGATCCTGTATGAGCTGCTGAGACCAGGCTTCCATTTGCTGTGTGACAGGCAAGACTTTTCTAAGCATTCTGTAAATGGCTTTTCTTTACTGCACTTAGATATGTGTGCTGAGTCTTTGTTGCCTTTTACAGTCTTGTTACCTGGGATGGCTTGTTACCCTATCCAACTAACTAGGCAGCAGGATCAGTGCAAATATCATCCCTGGAATAACTTCAATCAGAAATGGAGCTCCCTCCAAGAATATTTCTATACATTCAATAACCAATTAATCGATATGTGCAAATTGGTAACTTTCATCTTACTTCACAATTTTCTAAGCTAGGTTACGACCCGTGAAACTAGTAACTAATTTTCAGCTCCAGAATCTTAGTTGATGCCTACGGGTGTATTTAACAAAATGTGAAAAGAGCAATCATCCGGTACAAAGTGTAAAGTAACCCAGAGCACATATCAGCATGTAGTATTCACATCAGGCAAAGATGAATTCTTATTCTTTTCTATGGATAAATAACCTCTGCACATTGCTTGTTGCCTAATTAAACAAGCCTTCGAGTCTTCTAAAGCTCCAGGACAATTTTGCAAAAAGTAATTAATTAAACTAAAATTTACATGAAAACTGAAACAATCTTACATTTTGGGATGATATTTGTTTATCCTTCCAACCTTTTAAATGAGCAGTCTTATTGGGTTGTGATGATAAGGGACAACTGCCTGCAGCAGGTAAGAAGCAGGAATAATGGCTTAGCATATACAGGTTTGTAGGGTGACACTTTTGTGAAATGCAGTTTAAAGAAAGTAGAAGCAAAGGATAAAGTATATGGTTTGACAGCCTGTATACAGTATATTATTCATTTTATATTAACTGAAATAATTTGAAAACTAATCAGTAGAAATGAAATGCGACAACAATCTTATCAGAATTGACTTGAAACTGAAGCAAATGTTAAGGCACATGTTCACTTTTCAGTTTGACAAGCTTTGTTGATTTGGCTTTTTCAATTTCGACCCCATTACACAGTACATTATCATTTTAATTTTTCATCTAGTTTGTTAATGATGGATGGCTTTTAACCTCAGTGTCTCCAATTAATTCAAAACTAAAGTGAAAAACATCAAACATTAAAAAGGCTCATCTTATTACCATAAAATATATCTATGAATGACATTGGATCAAGACAAGTGAAGAAATACGAATTATATTTTGGAATGTTTTTTATAACCTTCATCTCATCCATCTGTCCTTAAAATGGACCTATACTTAAAAATTAATATTTGGCTGTTTAACATGATACATTAGCATAGTTAAACGTAACAAAGCAGTTAGTAAAAAAAGTTAACCCTACACATCAAATTCTTGATTAGAAGCAACAGAGAAGATATGATTCTCTATTCTTCTAGCCTCACAGGTCTCTGCCAGGACTTTGACATTATTAGAGGCATATCCTACAAACTCCTGTTTTGGATTATTGGGATTAATTGATGGTATCATCAGATGGCAGGGTCTAGGAACAGGAAAAACTGCTCAATTACAGCTTGCACCTACATTGATATGGTGGATGCCTTATGGATGGGTCAGCGACTCAACAAGTTAGAAGGAATAAGAATCTAGCCAGCTAATGGGTCAGAAAGGAGTTGGCAATGGCAGCAAGTTTTTGTCTCTTGAAAGGTTTACTTCTAGTTAATCATATATTTATCCAGTACTTTCATGAGCTGAATAATAAATAAAATATAAGAGGGACAAATCATTTTGCATTAAAATTTGACTATCTTTGACTTACCTTATTAAAATAAAGTGCCTCATTATATATAACGTGTGGCCAAATCACACCCAAAATAGGGTTATTCACTTACCTGCCGAAGGATCTAGCCGTAGATTTGGCTGATCCTTCAGCTCGCTTTGGCCGCCGGAGCCCTTTGCTTCAGTTGAACCGAAGGGCTGCTGTACGGGCTATTCGCAATAGCCCGTACAGCAGCCAAAAGCAGCCAAGCGGCTCAATCGAACTGAATGCATATGCTTCGGCTTGGCTGAGCCATAGTGACAGCTGAAGCGGGCAGAAAGGTTGGCCGAAGCTGGCCGTTCTCCCCGCAAATGACAACAGCTGGGTGGAGCCAGCCGTGATGTCACAGCTGGCTCAGCCCATTTGTTTTGATTTGTGGGGGACCTGCAGGCAGACTGTCAGGTGCCATACAAATGTAAACTGTTGGGCAGAGCTAGCAGGTGATGTCACCGTTAGCTCCGCCCAAATTTTTATATTTTACCGGCATCTATCATTCTGGGGGAGTTCATTGTGTGCGGATGGGTCAGAGGGCATCAGGGTTTTTTAGTTATTTTGTATTTATTGTTTTTATTTTTTATGTCGCTGAGTCGTCGTTGTGATGGACATCTCTGGACGTTGTGATTGACCTTAGGATTATGTCGGTGAATCCATTTTTGTTTTTTAATTAAAAGACTTGTCAAAAACATGTCTTTTGTTTTTTTCAATTAAAGGATTTTTTTGAAAGTGTAGCATCTTTTTTACAATTTGAATTTAACCCTTTAGTGAATAAGTAGGGGTATAAGTACTCCTTACTCATTCACCGGGGGGCCGCATCTGGGTGCCCCTTTATTAAAGGGGTACCCCGATGTGAATATGCCCCCCGCCCGTACCCCCACAACCAATGCCCCTGGAAAAGCACCCTCCCAGTGCCGAGGGCATGTGGCCCCCCCTTTCCTGCCCTGCCAGGCCTGTGTTTAGATCACGAGTCTGGTTGGGAATTTTAGGCGGGACCCCATGTTTTTTTCCCCCTTCTTTGGGGGTGGAGTTCCTCCTCAAAATTCCTACCAGACCTTAAGGGCCTGGTATGACTTTGGGAGGAACCCCAAGGATTTTTTTTTTTTACTTGGGGTCCCTCCTAAAATATCTACCAGACCTAAAGGGCCTGGTATGACTTTGGGGGGGGCACGCTTTTGTTTTCTCTTTTTTTTTTAATAGGGGTCCCTGCTAACTTTCCCACCAGATCTAAAGGGTCTGGTATGGTTTGGGAGGAGGACCCCATGCTGTTTTTTTATTTTCTTTACATTTTTGTGTTATTTTTATAAAATTTTTGTTTTTTTGTACATTTATTGAAATAATTTTTTCTTTTTTCTTTTGATTACATTTTTTTTTGAGGTATCGAGCAGGATAGCCGAGCAGAATGCCGCTCAGTGGCATTCGGCTATTCACTCCCTGGTGTTCAGATCCTATCAGATTTTGGATCGGCTGAGTCAAACTGCTTCTGCACTGTGGCTCAGCCGAACATACAAAGCACATACTAACTTACCTTTCATTGCCCTATTGCTTTGTTTAGCTGTGAAGCAAAGCCCTGTGTAAGATACAAGTCTCCAGAGTTGTGCAGAGCCAGCATTACCCTGCTTCAGCAGCAAAAGGCATCTGCCAATAAATGGTTAGCCCAACAGGTAAAAATGCCTGCTGCTGTCACTGTTTGTAACAGTTGTGTGCATAAACATGTTCAGATCAATGTTCAGTTAAGGTAAAATGTGCTGTGTTTTGTACATTACTTATTATTTTTTTGCCTTGCCTTCCTTGCAAAACAGAACAAAATTTGTAATCCTGTTTTTATTGGACAGCAGCTGGCTCCAAGGCAAAAGCTAGAAGCTGATTACATGAAGGCAACTCTTTTTATTCTTGATGTTGAAAAGTTTAAGAATAAACATAGTAATCAAACTGCAGAGCTGCAGAAACAGTTTAGGCATATCAAAAATTACATTTATGTGCATTTACCGTATATATTTAATAGTTTTTCCTAAATAACCTAAGAGAACATATATATACATCTCTATTAAAATAAACAGTAACTG